>NW_010265033.1:0-9050 GCF_000690775.1 Eurypyga helias | reverse complement strand
TGAAAAATCCATCTTCCACAAGGTTGGAAAACTCTGAACTCTAGAAAGTTTCCTGCTCTGATCTCCCCCTGAGTCTGCAGTTCCAGGACTTTCTTTCCAAACCCCACCGAGTCAAACCTTTGGCCGTCGCTGAAGGAGGATCCGGTGTTTCATTTTGTGCCCGATAAACCAGGTGGAGAGTCTGGTTCAGGTCACGCCTCGACTTTGAGGCCTTGTGCTCCTTGTTCTCTCCCGCTTACTGCGATTGCTGCCTGTGAGTGGGGCGGGAGTGTGCTCTCCATCCGGAGCTGTCTTGTTCCAAGGTAAGTTCTCCCGGTGGGCAGAGGCTGTGAGAGCACGGATGAGGCCTCTTCCAGGAATACTTGCTGCTGGGTTCAGCCTGCTGGGCTCCCCCCCTTAGGGTCTTCTCTCAAGGGTGGCCCCACCACGTGCTGCTTCTTGGCACAGCTTTTGGCAGGACTCGGTCCTGGGGGATCACTGCATCGGAGGAAAGCCCGGGAGCAGCTCAGGGAATGGGTATGTGTGGGCTGTTGTCAGCTATCCAGGGTTTTAGTTCTATCCTTGGTGACTTAAGGCAGTTTTCCTGCTGCTGTAGCTGCAGGTAGCTCCTTAAAAACCCACAAAGCTTGAGACCTGGTGAACCACCACGCGGTGGTCGCTACCAGCCAGCGTATTCCTTCCCTTCGGAATGACCTGGCTCAAGTGTTTGGCTTCTCTGATGCGTTTTCCTCTCCCATGCCGGGCTGCCCCTTGGATGCAGCCAGGGGCTGGGGAATCGTGGAGCGTACCCTGCCCTGGGGCGTATCCTGCCGCGCTCTGCGCAGCCTTTTCCCGCTTCGGGGCCGCTTTCGGCTGTTGAGCAGATTCCGTTGGGCAGTGGGAAGGTTTTCCTCGGGTCTTCGGCCCAGCTGCCGTTTTACGGGTGGTCCCGAGGGCGGGGGGCAGTTGCACAGCGCCGCTGTGCTCGGGTCTTGCGCTTTGCCTGCTGCTGTCCCCGAGCTGTCCCTTCGTCCAGGCTGAGAGCTTGGTCGTTTGCCCTCTTGGTGGACGTGTGCTTGGTGCTGCCAAGCGGAGCTTTTCCAAAGTTTCAGCCATTAGAGTAAAATCTCCAAAGAGATACAAATCTGCAAATAGAGGTAAAATCGACAAAGGCATTAACTTCAGTTCATAAGCAAATCTTGTGTCTTTTCTCGGGTTTCTGGGGTGTGTGGCCCGAGTGGAGCTCTGGTGCAGGGACATGGGGCAGGGACGCGTGGCCGCCTGTGCTGGCCTCTCTTGACACCTCCATCTCCTCGACTAACTGGCTTTCCGCCTGTTGCTTGTCCCGCTGTGCGGAGGGAATGGAGGGGCTGAGCTGGGCGTCTCCTCGCCGTGCCGATGGGGTGACACATCTGCAGAGCACAGCTGCCCGCTGGCCGGAGCAGGGCGTCTTTCCTGGAGGAGCAGGTGGGGTGGACAAGGGGCAGAAAGGCCACGCGGGCAGGAACTGGGGCGGCCCAGGGAGCAGCGTGGGAGGTAGCACCTCTGTTCCTTTCTGATCCCTAACTGGAGCAAGGCTGTGACGGAGTGGAGAGGATGCCAGCATCCGGAGGGAGC
The DNA here is from genome assembly GCF_000690775.1 of Eurypyga helias. Lineage (NCBI taxonomy): Eukaryota > Metazoa > Chordata > Aves > Eurypygiformes > Eurypygidae > Eurypyga > Eurypyga helias. The sequence goes on along the minus strand of NW_010265033.1, from coordinate 7,454 downwards.
GTCGGAGGTGGTGGTTGGAGAGGGGGAGAAGCGTCGAAGTGCACCAGGGTTGCTGAGGGTCAGGAGGTGGCTGGGCAGTCTCTGGCCTCTGCGTACGTGCAGTGCAAACGGGCATGACCCTGTCTCAGGTAGGTTTGGCTGCTGTGGCTCGGAGGAGGCACGGAGCAGGGAGAAACGGAGCGGGCAGTGCTGCGGGTCGTGCCACGGTCGTGCTGCAGCGGGCAAGAGCGGGGCATGGCGGGAGCCGTGTAGGCCAGTGCTTGGATGGAGCGGGATCTGCCATACGGCAGGAGGAACCGTCGGGGGGAAGTGTCAGCCGGGCTGGGTGTCAGGGGGGGACGTCACTGGGGGAGGTGCTGCTGGGGATGAATTATTAAGAGAAGTCATCGTTGTGGGGTTAGATAAAAGGGTTTTGTGAGGAGTAAACGATGATCAAATAATGATTAATCAATGATTGAATGATAATTAAATGGTGATTAAGCAATAACTGAATGGCAGTTTGACAGTGATTAGATGGCAGCCGAACGCTGCTGCTTACGATGCTCCTAATAATTACGCTATCACTGGACATACAGATAGAAAACATATATAAATGTTGCTAGCGTATGATACACTTTCAGGCATGATGTGGAATGTTGCTTACCTCGTTAGAGACATCAGATGCTGGGTAAAGGGTGTCTCAGCCCTGCGGGGTAACCTTGCGGGGTGTCCCTGCTCACGGGACGTCGCTGCCGGGCAGCCGGCTGGGCTGCCGTACGGGACGGCTCGAGGGGCCTGGGGGGCAGTGGATGTTTGTAGGGTTGGCGCTGGAGTCGTAGTCAAACCCCCGGTGGTGGCTGTGCAGGTGGGCAGCTGCAGCGGTTTTAGTTTGGTCCAGTCCCAGCCCGGACTGGTACCGGGAGCTCCTGAGCAGCAGAGCCTGGGGTAGGAGCCCAGTGGGATGTATCAGGGAGGGTGCCTGGCCTGGGCAAAGTGTGGGAGAGGGTTGGGTCGGTAGTACCAGTAGCACTGAGAGATTGACTCAAGGTAGATGCTGTTCTTGATCTAACAGTCTGTGCCAATTTATTCTTTATCATTTCCCCTTTCTTGTGTCAGGGCCTTGCACTTGGCAGAGTTAGTGTGCTTTTTAGCCAGCCGGTCTGTCCCTTGCAGTCTGCGTTTAAAAACCACCCCTCTGCTTTCTGAACCTCAGGAGATTCGTAACATTCATAATGATGAACTAATGGGTATTCGAAGAGAAGAGGAAATGGAAATGTCTGACGATGAAATAGAAGATCCATCAGAGATGAAAGAAACAGAAGAATCAGGTAAAACCACTTTTCACAGCTCATAAGCAAAGTACTTGTCTCTTCAGTGGTTTCTGTCAGGAGCCCCATTCTGTATTGCACCCCAAAACTGTCACAGGCAGAACAGAACCAACCGCAGGTCCCGGAGTTGCCTTCCTGGCGGTGCCTGTTCCGCAGGCCGCGTTTGTCGCTCCCCCTGCGCTGCCACAGCTGCGTCTCCACCGCAGGAGGTGGGGCGAATGGTCTGCAAGGCGCGGAAGGACTTGCCGGGGTGTTGAGGCTGCGTCGGAAATGCTGCCGTGGAGGTTGTGTGGGAAACGTTATGTTCCAGTGTTGTGACAACAGCACGGCAGATCTCGGCGCCACCTGGTTATCCAAGGGCAGAAAGGGAAGTGGAGTCGCCCCCGTCGCCCCGGGTCACAGACATCCTCCTGCAGCCGTATACTCACAGGGATTAAACCCTGTCCTGGGGTAGCCGGTCCTGTAGTCAGGCACCAGGCTGTGTCTCCAGACGGTCTGTCCAGCAGGCAGATCACTGCATCCCATTGGGATTCCTCTCGGAGGTGACACGGGACACCGGCTCTTGCGTCCCCTCCATGCCCTCTGGGTCCTTCCGAGGTTGGGGAAGCTCTGCTGCCTGGGGTCTGCCTTGTCATACCCGTTAGGATCTTCTGCCTCTCCACTCTGTTGCTCGGTGAGTTGTTTGGATTTACTCACCGTCCCGCTCTCTTCCTGCCACCCGTTAGTGGAAGGTGGCATTCCCCAGACCCCCCTGGGGTGGCAGGGGCCAGCAGAGCTGCGTGCCGCAGTGGGTGAACTCTTCAAGAGCTGCTTCCCACCGCTGTTCCTCACATGCTGCTGGTGCAGTTAGGAAGGCCGCTGGTCCAGGTTGCTTCCAGTTTATTCTCTGTGGATGATAACCTGGGATGGGCCAGGGTGTTTTCCAGGTGTCTCTTGCCACCAACCCCTCATCCCAGCTAAGCCAAAATTTTCTGTGGCCCTTTTTACCAGGCTCAAAATGCTCCGACTTGCTCATCGTGCTGTGCTTAGATCATCGGAAGGGAAGAGCCAGGCTGTGCCCCCCACATGGCGGGTGTGTTTTGGGGGCTGCCGACGCATCTTTGCAGCCGCGGTGTCACATAATCCCGTCCCTGACTTGGTCAGGTCCCGTGGGGACACCAGATTGCTGCAGGAGACTTGATGGAGACGTTCTTCGAGCTGAAGGTCCCAGTGGAGCCCGTCCCAGAGTTTTTCAGTGTTGCTGGTTAGGAGTCATAGAATCACAGAATCACAGAATGGTTTGGGTTGGAAAGGACCTTAAAGACCATCTAGTTCCAACCCCCCTGCCATGGGCAGGGACACCTTCCACTAGAGCAGGTTGCTCAAAGCCACATCCAGCCTGGCCTTGAACACTTCCAGGGATGGGGCATCCACAGCTTCTCTGGGCAACCTGTCCCAGTGCCTCACCACCCTCTCTGTGAAGAATTTCTTCCTGACATCTAATCTAAACCTCCCTGATTTTAATTTATACCCATTACCCCTTGTCCTGTCACTACAGGCTCTTGTAAAAAGTCCTCTCCCAGTCCCCTTGTAGCCCCTTCAGATACTGGAAAGCTGCAATGAGGTCTCCTCGGAGCCTCCGCTTCTCCAGGCTGAACAAGCCCAGTTCTCGCAGCCTTTCGTCATAGCAGAGGGGCTCCAGCCCTCTGAGCATCTCCGTGGCCTCCTCTGGACTCGCTCCCAGTGGTCAATATCCTTCTGATATTGAGGGCTCCACAGCTGGATGCTTCCATGGCTGTTTCACCCAACATGTTCTTTTGCTTCTTACTTTTTTTCCTTCCAGCTCCAACAGGGCATTCCCTGCTGCGCGGCGCTCTTCATCCAGGGGAGCTTGCTTTCTGCAGGGGTACCGCAGGCAGCGGTCGGCAGAATTCATTCCTCTTGACGTGTAACTGGGCGCTGCAGAGCCCCCGCGCCGGGGAGGGAGCACCCCGGGCTGCCTGCCCCCCTGGTTTTTGACTTGTGACCCCTGCCTTCTTCCCCAGCCCTGGTGTCACAGGTGGAGGCCCTGAAGGAGGAGAACGACAGCCTGCGCTGGCAGCTGGACGCCTACCGCAACGAGGTGGAGCTGCTGAAGCAGGAGCAGGGCAAAGCCAGCCGGGATGAAGACACGACCAAGGAGCAGCAGATGAAGCTTCTCCAGCAGGCTCTGCAGGGCATGCAGAAGGTGGGCTCGCCCTTCGCTGTAGCCAGGGGCAGAGGGGCTGCGGTGTGCGGCAGCGACGCAAGCAAAGGCATTTGGTTTGTCAGAGGGATCAAAGCTGGGAAGTGGGAGCAACTTTCTGTCGTTCTCTGTGTTGCCAAAAAAGCCCCAAACAGCCATGCATGCAGGGCAGAGATTGAGTGTGGACTGATAAGGCACGTGGGAACAATCCAGAGTTTATGAATTCCCTGCATGCCCTTTACTTGGCTTCTGAAGTGCTGACTCCGTGCTTACCCGCTCGTAATGCCGCGAGATCCCGGTTAGCAGCATGAGCAGGAAAGTGGGAGATCCTAAGCTTGCTCTGACCCGTTTTCTGAACTTCACTGGACTTCCATTCTCCTGGGAATGTTTAGGGTGTGTCTGGTTCGTTGGGATTTCCAGGGGCTGAACCTGGAGGAGTTGGGGTCCTCCTAAACCTTCAGGGCAGCCCTTGGGGTGTGCAGCCAGACTGATAACCAGGCAGATGGAGCAGGTAACGGCTCAGGTAATAAGAACCTGCAGCGATGCCGGGAAGGCCTTGGTGGTTCTCTGGCCCAGCCTGACGTACCGGTGGCTGTGCCGTTGGAGCTGGTAGGAAAAGCCCTCTGTAGTCACCGTCAGCCTTCAGCGCCGGAGGGAAGGGCAGGAATTGCAGGATGTAAGAGATTCCCTTTTATCAGGTGTCAGGCAGGTCAGGTTTTTCTCTCCACACCGCTACCCGGGTGAAGGGGGCAGTACGCTGGAGGAACTGCCTTGCTGGACAAAGAGGCTCTTTGGTTGTAACTGTTAACGAATAGGATTGAGTCTGGTTTAAAGCTCTTTTTTTTTCCTTCTAGATGAGGGAGACACACATTAACTAACAGATGGGGGGTGTTTGAAGCATGGAACACAGCATTCGCTGAAATGTATATGTGTTTAGGTACCCTGCTTTGGCTTAGGCCGGCTGCTGGGCTAAGCCTTTGCCATATCCCTGTTGAAGCTTCGCTCCCTGTTTCTGGGAGGCCCAGTGCTGTCAGGAGTCGTGGCTCAGTGGGAGATCAGTCGTCCTCTGTCGCCTCTGCCCATGTCTTCCGTTAGGTTTTTGTACTCATCTGCTGAAAAGATTTCCTCCTGTTGCATGCTTCACCTTTTAATTGTTGTGAATATGATGTGTCTTCGTGGAAAAGCCCTTTGTTTGATAGTCAGACAGTTGGAAGTGGAAGGCAGATTAAGAACTGAGTTTCTCTTTTCTCTTCCAGCATCTTTTGAAAGTACAAGATGAGTACAAAAAGCGAGAAGCTGAGTTAGAAAAAGTGAAAGAAGACAAAGTAAAAATAGAAAAACTATTAGAAAACCTGAAGGAGCAGGTACGTGCCATCCGGGTGCTTCCTTACCCTCGGTAGTAAGCGCAGTCCTTGGGTGCCGTGGTCTGCCGCGAGCGCAGTGCAGGACCCCGGGCCCTCCATGCTCTTGTATGGACACCCAGCCAAGCGCAGTCCTTGGGTGCCGTGGTCCGCCGCGAGCGCAGTGCAGGACCCCAGGCCCTCCACGCTCTGGCTGGGGAGCAGTTGGCTTTGGAAGGCGAGGAAGGGTCACACCGGAGGATGCACGTCGGTACTGAACGGGCCGATGGCCTGGCGTGCCGGCGAGACAACCTGCATCAGCAACTGGGGAAGTAAAAGATGAGCTTTCCTCTTAGAGAACACAGCGGTACTGCAGCCGGAATGTGCTCTTCTGCCGCCTGAGCTGTAATTAAAAAGGGTCTCTGTTACCGAGTTTGATGTGCGTTTTGGGGATGTTTTCATCCGACTTCCATGAGCCGCTGTTGAACTGAAAGTGTTTTGTCAGCGTTAGGGTATTCTGACGCTTGCTGGGTTTACTGGAAACATGAACACACCTTGTTTCTGCTCAGGGGCGACCCCCTGTGGACCCACATGCGTGGACCCCAGCTTGCTTGGCCCTCTCCTCCCTGGCACAGCCCTAGTTAGGCCGGCTGGGCGGGAAGCATTACGCAGCACTTCTCGCCGAGGCCATCGGCCAAATGCTTGGTCTTGTCTCAGATTTTCACTCTTTAGCCCCAGCTTTTTGTGCCATGAGCTGGGGAAGATGTGTCGTACTAGAAACTAAAAATGGCTTCGTATCGCAGCGCTCTTCAGTGCCGGCTACCAGAGGAGTAACGGTCATCTTCCCTTTTCTTTTCCTGCGTGTAGCAAAGCATCGCGGATGAAGAGGACAAGGAGAGGGATGCAACTGACTGTCAAGGGAATGTAAGTCAGAGTTTCTTTTCTGCTGCTTCAGTCAGAATATGTCGCTGAGGGGAGTCCCAGCATCATGGTAAAACGAGCAGCTGCTTGGTTTGTCGTGACGTGGGCGCGTGGCATGTGCAGACTGTCTCCATGTACAAAATCACCCGGTTATCCATCGCTAGCAGCGTCTGGCTGGAAGGACAGGAGGTATTTGCAGCACCATGGTGTAGAAATGGGCTTTGGTGTGCAAGATCGTTTGTTGTGCTCGTGTTTCAAAAAACCTCTTGGATCTCCAAGCGAAAGCGGTCGGAGCGTTTGCAGCGCGCGCTGCCAGCTGAGCTGCCGTCCCCGTGTCAGCCTGGAGCTGGCTCCGTCCCCACAGCGTGGACCTTCCCTCTCTCCCACAGAAGCTACGATAACCTGCTTAGGCCAGGCCCGCGCAGCTTCCGTCCGGCGTAGTTGGCGTTGCACGGGCGCAAGAAGCTGAGCAAACCCAAGGGGCCGTTTAATTCTGCCTCTGCTGGCCCAAGTCCCGTCCATTCCTCCAGCGACTGGAGGCAACTTCCAATTATAGCTGCCTCAGACCACTGGAATTCCACATAAAACTCGGGAATAAACAAAGGTCCTGCTTTTAGTGCCCCCGTCAAGTCTTTGCATCTCTGGCATCATTGTTTTTATTTTGGGGGCCATAAATTATACAAAATTCTGGTTTAACTCAGTACCGCAAACTCAGGTCAAGGACAGGGATTCGCACCCTGTTGCAGCCACTGAGTTACCCACATTCCCTGGGTTTAGGGGTCTGAAGAATAAAGGTCTGTGTCGGAATTGTGCGTCTCTGCAAGGCTTTCTAGTCCGTGCAGCCTTGCGTTATTTAAACCAAGGCCCTTCTGGAGCAGACGTCGTGCCGGCGCGCGGGGCTGATGGGCGCCCGTGGTGGCATCGTGGGCTTCGGGTCTGACTCGGGAGCCCGGACGCGGCAGCAGGAGCACAGGCGTGCTGTGCTGGCAGCGTTTTGCAAAACCGAAGGGTCGCTGTGGCAATACCACCAATGCCACGACTCACAGCAGGAGGGAAACAAAGCTGCGGGCTGGAGCCCGAGCCAGCTGCTGAACGGGCCCGGGGGTGGGTTTTTTGCAGGAGAGCAGCACACCCAGGGTTTGCGCGTGCAGCCAGGAGAAGGAGTGTCCGGTTGAGAAGACCTTGAGCAACAGCCCCGTGAAATCCGAACGCGAAGTTCTGTTGGTTGGTGAGTTCTTTCGGTGGGTTCGGTGCCGGTGCCGGAGCTGAGCCGAGTGGGATTCGGTCCCAGGTGCCCTCGGAGCTCCCTCTGGCCACCTCTTGTTCCCTTGGTTATGCCAGTGGGGGTGGGAGTCCTGGAACTGAGGAAAGCCTCGAGCTTCCGTGGGGTCAGGGTGTCTTCTTAGGCAGTGCCTGTGTGGAAATCCCCCACGGTGCCAAAACGCCACCCGTGTAAAGCGGGTTTGTGCGCGATGACGGTCCAGGTCAGCACGTCACCCTCCTGGGGGGGCATCGCGGAAGGCAGCAGGTTCGGGGAGGGTCTGTCTGTGTTTGGATAGAGCCTAACCAACCTGACAGCATCCCGAGCGCTGTCACAGCCTGAGCGTTGCCGCAGCTGGCAGCACGGGGGATGCCTGGGGCCCCCCACGGCGGTAAGCGGGCACGCCGCTGGGTCAGGCAGGG
>NW_010265032.1:6769-9690 GCF_000690775.1 Eurypyga helias | reverse complement strand
GCTGCGCTGAGGCGGCCGTGACTTGGCGCCAAAAGCCGCTGAAGCAGAAAGCTGCGCTGAGGCGGCCGTGCCATAAGGATGCGTTAATTTATACCACGCGGCTCACTGCTGAGAGGCCAGGCGCCTTCCAACCATCTCTCGTGTCCTCCCAAAACTCTTGTGAAACCTTAAACCCGCCACAGGCCCTGCAGTGCCTGCGCTGGCTGGGTGACATTCGGTGCGAGAGCCGTTTCGCACAAGGCTGAGCCCATAGATGCCCTCAGGGTAGAGTCTCCTTCCTCTCAAACAGAAATGAAATGTCTCGGGGACCAAAAAAGCAAAATCTCATGGCTCCTAGAGAATGGAGGTTGGATGTGCAACCTGATCTCGTGGAGGGCATCCTTGCCCATGTTGGATAGTGTAAGGAAACTGGGATCACTGGAGGAAAGAGATTCTTAATGTAATGTTATCCCACCTCCCAAACCGACCTCCCTGCCCCTGCCAACCTTCTCCTTCCCCCACAATACCCACACCTGTGCAATAAACTGCTTTTAAGGCATTTTTTATGCATGCCCTGATCATGTCCCCAAAAGATCTGTCACAGGGTATTTATATCAGCTAAGAGCGCAGGACACATTTCTTCTTCAGGGAAGCAAAATAAGTACTGAAAAGGCGATTAACTGGTGAGGTGGGTCATTTGCTCGTTGCCAGACAGGCAAGCCAAAGTGTAGGAGGACAAGGGCTCTGAAGAAGCAAGAGGATTTCAAGGTGGGCTGTTGTCACGCTGATGTGCTTCAGCTGCCACTGAACTCAAACTCCCCGAGCTGCGAGCCACTGCAGCGGTGTGTGGACGCGCTGCTTTTCACGTAGCCTGCGGCAGTCCCACATCCACTCTTTCTGAGATCTGTGGAGGTGGAGGGCTGTGGGAGAATCGGACGGTGAGCAGGAGTGATGTGAGACACCAAAAGCTGTCGCTGTCACCCTCTGCTCTGTCACCGGAGCAAACCTCTGCACTGGTTGGGACCAGCAGCTCTACACAAACCCTTTCTCTTCGCTCCTGTCACAGCCTTGTCGCCTTCCACACTTCTGGTCTCCCTAAACCCACCTGGGTCACAAAGTGGGGTCCACAGTGTAGAGCTGAGAAGAGAAGGGTCCATGTGTGTGCGGAGGCTGGAGGAGCTGAAGCCAATGAGGCGTCTTGGGCTCTGTATATTTGGGGAAATGCAAGGAATACAGGCAGTGCAGCGGGAATGCAAGAAAGGTGTGGAGACAGGGAACTCTGCATTGACAAACTTGGAGGAGACTCCGCTTATATCCTTCCTAAAGCTCTTGTATCTGTCCTTCAGATTCTATCCTACAACTCAGTATGAGCCTGCACACTCTTCATATGACCCGTCCTGTCGGCTACCTCTCCTTGGAGAGGAAAGCTGAGGAGCAAGAAGGCAGCTATAGGGGTGATGTGAGATGCAGGAACAGTGACAGAACCAGCACACCACCAGTGGGTTCTGGAGGAGAAGGAATCATCACCAAGGCAGCAGCAGAGGATGCTGACACATGGGAAAATAAACAAACAAAAGCCTGTAGCAGTTAAATGACACAGCATTCAAATTGCCTTGTGATTTTTGTGTGGTTTTATGTTCTTAGTGTCTTACGTTTAGTAGTTTATGCCCTCCCAGAATATGGAAATGCAGCTGAACTTTAAAGCACGTGAAAGCAACGATGCCCAAAACCATGTTTAAATGTCATTCTCACAACAGAGCTTTGACCCTGCCATGTTTGACCAATACCCCAGGGTACCAAAAATACACCCTCAGTTAAAATTACACCTGACTGAGCTGGGAATTATATTCAAGATGCTTTTCTCCGTCTGGGCTTTCCGTCGGATCCTGGAATTCCCCAAGTTACTGCCTGAAGTACTGTCTGCCTTAACCGGTTCTTGCAAGGACAGCGGGAGGAGAGTGGTGTGATTACTGTGCCTGGGGAGAATATGCTGTCATTGGCAGGTGGATTTTCATTCTTTTCAGTTCTGTAAAATGCTCTTGAATATCTCTGTGATAGGGGTCTTGTAAAGGCATAATATGATATACTCAATGTTGTTGCTGTTGAAATACAAAACTTGGAGTTTAATTTCAGATAATAAGGGATTAATTTAAAGTCTAAACATTATGTTTTCATCACTGGTTTCATCCCAAATCTCACCTGTTTATGATACCTTACCATGCCATAATTACATGTTTACAACACTATGTTTCAAAGTCAATGTTTTAGGTAAAAATAATTACTTAGATACGTTTGACAAAGATCACGGTCCCTACTTGAAATACGCAGCCCATCACTTCCTCCTAAATGTATTATCGCTGAGTTAGGAAAGATCAGAGTTTCCTGCTAATCACATCACCGTCGTTACAGTCCGCTGGAAATCTTTTCGTAAATTACATTAATCAATCACAGTTAACATGAGTTCTGAAATGCAGCTGCGGCTTAAAAGTAGCTTAATTTAATGGATGGTCTTTCCAGAGCCTAGCAGTTACTGATAATAGAAGCCAGAGGCTTAGAAATGTGCCAGGGTTTCATAACAAAATCCATCCAGGCCGTGCTGGTTTAATCAAGGAAGCTGCCTGCATAATGTGAAAAGGGCTCGCGCCCTCCCCAACGTGTAGCTGTTGAAGAAACAGATGGCAATGCTAACCCCTAAGAATCAGACTATGGGTACGTTCAAGATAACAATATAAAAGAAGAGGATTGTTTACAGTCATAGAATCTCTGCAGTGTGGTAGGGGTTCGCAGGGACGAGGAGAGGCTGGCTTCGCTCGGCTTGCTGCGGCTGGTGCATCATCGGGGGAGGCTGGTCGTAACGGGGAACGCTGCCCAAAGGAAGACAAAGTCCGTGACCTCCGCGGATGAACTCGGACGAACCGATACCACCGAACTGTTCACAGTGA
>NW_010265032.1:0-6289 GCF_000690775.1 Eurypyga helias | reverse complement strand
CTGGATGAAGTGCTGAGAGATAAGGTTTAGTTGTTGACAGATACGGTTGGACTGGATGATCTCTAAGGTCCTTTCCAACCTAGTGATTCTATGATTCTATAGTCCAGTCCACTGACCAGCCAGGAGGAAGAGGTAAATCCTCAGAACTGTGATTTGTTAAGTTTCCTAGAGATGTAGCAGCAACTCTACCGATGCCTGAAGTGTGTCTCCTGTGATTCTGCGACATCCTCTGGAAAAGATCGCTGTTGTGGTCTTTTTTTACCACCAGTCTAAGGAGGTGGTAGGACAATTAAGCCAGCTAGTAAGCAGAAGTTCAGGGGGAGGAAAAAGCAGGATCTTCATAGCACAGCAAAAAATTATTCCCTGAGTGCAGCCAGTTGCCGCAGTCCTCGGGAGCGCCGGCATCCTCTGACAAGCAAGGAGGAGGTTGCATAAGTATATAAAATTACAAGAAATTAACAGTAGCCCATTGAAATCAGTGAAAACTCTCCAATTTATATCAAATCCGTAGGACAGTTCCTTCTGGCTTATGCAGTCCTTTTCTTCTGTTCTTCTTTTCTTTCGAGGCCCTGTTGGTGTTCAAGCCACTGGCAGCAAAAAACCTTTCCGAATCTCACGCGGAGGCAGTGTTGTCACAGAGCAGCACCCTGTGCTCCTCTGCAAGGAGCGGTGGTGAAAGCGATGCTGCTGCCTCGAGGTGGCAGCTACACAACTATCCCGGAGGGTTAAAAGGGAACGTTTTTCATAAAGAAAATTACTCGTTTCTGTACAAGTCGTGAAATACAGCAGCTCTCGGTTGAATTAATCCCCGCAGTGCACTTGCAAACACGAAGGAATGTGTCCTGCAGCATAAACACTGCAGGCCCGAATGGGTACGGCAAGGAGGCACCATCCCCAGCTAACATTCTGTTCCCGTTAACGCTGAAATGCCTGTCTGGACCCCTGCAGAGACTTGGATTTCATCTGAACCCTATGCATATTTCAACAGCAAAGTGTTATTATTTTTTCTTCGTCATAAAATAAGCAGCCAGTCCTCTGTGTCCCTACCTTGAGTGGCTTTGTCTGCGTACTCCCTTTTAAGCCTCCTTAATCCCTATATACAGGCTGAGGCGCGTACCCGCTTCTTCTCACAGAATCAGATAGTTGCGTACTTAGGGCCAGCTTTAGGCAGAATAAAAGAGCAGTTGCTCAGAGACCTCTTGCAGCTTGTGGAGCTCACAGTGTCTCCTCATCGTCCTCCAGCACACGGGTTCAAGGAGATCCATTTATCGGCTCTCCAAAAGGAGAAAGGAGAAGAACGTCCATAGCCTTTCTGCTGCTTGGGGTTCTGTTAACAGCTGGACCTGGTTCCTGATGTAGGGTTTCAGCTTAATTGTTTTGAGTATTTCCAACACAAAAATGGGTATTTCTCTGCTCATAACCGTCCAGAAAGTTGTCTGTACTGCCCTAAATATCCCCCCTGCAGGGGAATAATGAAAACACTGGTGGTGTCTGGATGGAGAGTATCACGGTTGCAAAACACGGCCCGCCTCCCACCCAGGTGTCCTCATACGCCGTGTTACCCATGGCAAAGACCCTGTTTGTCCCTTTGGTTGGGGGTTTTCAGCCCGTCTGCATTCGTAGGAAAGAGCTATCCTGTGAGTGATGGAGCGGCAGTACCAAAACTGCACTTCTTTAAGCCCTGTGGGTTCGGGGGTTTGGTTTAATCTCAAGTTTTGAGAAGCAAAAGAAACCTGAAGTGTTCAAAGTTCCTCTGGGCATTACCTGAACAACTATATTTAAGATGATGGAGAAGCTGAGGGTTTCATGTCAGAACAGTGCCGAGGGTTAGCTTGCTTTGGGGCGGCGTGTCAAGTGCTTTTTTTATTGCCAGCCTAATTTTGTAGTGGAGTATGTAGGACGGGGGGAAAAAATATCCAAGTGCTGCAGGGAATTGACAGATGGTTCACGTTTTAGCTGAGACTCCAATATGCATGGGGATGGCTTCCTCAGCACTTTATTTCTGGAAAAATTGTAATGTGTGGTGTACATTGATATTAACTACATTGATTTTGTTAGAGGCTATGAAGAAGAGCGAGGGCTGTACCGTGATTCAGTTATGGAGGTGAGCATTGGGCTTCCTGGGCTGTATTCCCAGAGCAACTGCAACTTTCCTGTGACCTTGGACCAGTCAGCAAAAGCCTGGTTCTACTCTGAAAAGTGACTGTGTAAAAACAGTACTTTTCCTACTCAGCAGATCTGGTCGCTGTGTGCTCCCCACGTCACATCTGGTGACTTCACTGACAAAACCAAGTTTTTACAGCTTTCCTGCTCTGTGAGCACTGCAGAACTACGAGGGCTGGGAAAGCAGAAGGGGGATGCTGTGCCTTCTTGTAAGACTAATTACTACAGATTACAGCCAGCAGTGGGGCTGCACAGGCATCACTGGGCCTTGCACAGCTTTTCTGTTAGGGCTAGTGGTGAGCAACGTAGAAGAAAGGAATCCAAGTTGCTTCCTTTGATTGAGTTGTAATTGCAGATGGCATTATTGGGTTTGCAGTTGGAGGAAAAAGAAATCCATTCTCTGTAACATGATTACATTTGAAATGATTGATTGGCCATAAACTTCCTGATATCTTTTTCAAAGTGGACTCGTTTGACCCATACTTCCCTCCCTAACAGGGGATGCTGTTCTCACTTTCCCTGACTCAGACTCATTGCTACTCCATTCCAATGCCTGCTGTGTAATGGGGAGAGCAGGTCCCTTTAAAACAGATGCTCCCAGCTAAAGGTGAATTGTGCGATGAAGATGTGCACTGATTTATGTGCTGGATGTCCCCAATATCCAATTTGGAAAAGTCATTCATCAGTGAAATTACTGGTAACTATTTTAAATTTGCCTGGCCTGACATACTTAGGATAGCTGATACCATGTCATTGCTGATGCCAGGAGTAGCCTGGTCGGGTGCGGTGTTCTGATGTCAGCACAATGATTTTTTTAGTCCAATTTATACATACGAAATGTGTCTTCATGTAAATGTTTAAGTGACCCAGTCTCTTAATTAGGACATGTTATTTGTACCTGTGGGTTTGTGCAATAAGGCTGCAACAGGAACATCACCTTTTAAAGAAACCCACTGTATTGTATTATTATTTTTACAACAGAATTTGCTGTTATAATCTTCTAAGGGACTCAGACAGAAATTAGGTATCGTTATTTCCACTTTACAGAAGGGGAAATTAAGGCAGGGCGAGGTGAAGTTTGGTTTTGAAAGTCATCTAACAAGCCAGAGCCGGGAATGGGACCCGACTCCCATTTTTATCAGCTATGCTACCCACATGGAAGAATAAAGCAGCTCACATCTGAATTTAATCTCTGAATTTCACTTGAGGGGCTGGGAATCCGTTGAAGGACGAGACCAATAGCGAATTGCACTGAAATGTCTTGAACCAGAGCACTGGTAAGAAGGGAAAGGGACTCTCCTGTCCTCACTTGCTGTGGAAGTGTGGTCGGTTTTGCTTGGTTCCCTACGTGCTCCGCGGCACACCGAACTGAGTTAGAAATGAGCATTCCCAATTAATAAACCATGGAAATGAGTGCCAAAACAGTGCTCTCTGGTACCAGGTTTCTTGATTTCTGGCTCTTTCATCACCACTCCCTCTTTCAGTCTGCAGATTTTTTTGGTCGATAACACAGAAGCCTGTGATTTTGGCAGGTTACGCAGGGTAGAGAAATTTGCAATGGGTGGGGAATCTGCAGTTTCAGGCAGGGAAAAAAACAGAGAGAACCAGCTATTTGGGTTACCGTGATTATCAGTGAAATATTTAACCTTGAGAGCATGCAGAGCCAATCTGGGTGCAAAGTCGGCCAATGATGAGGGGGAAGTGAAAACTCCTCAAATCCACGAAGTGCTCTGCACGCCTCAGAGAACAGCAGAGCATCCGTTACACACGCTTCACATTCGAAACGCCTTTCCTGGTGATTTTAAAGGTTAAATAGAAGAGAGGTTGAAAACAACACCCCTCATTCCGAATCCCAGGTCAGCTCTTTGGGGCGAATTTCGTATTTACTGAAGCCAAGCCTCTGGCTGGAGCCCGATGGACTCGCTGCCAATGGCTCTGATTTCTGGCGGGGGGTGTCGGCGTTGTCCTGCCCCTCTCCCCGCACACGGGTGACTGAGTGGCTTGGGAATCAATCCCTGACTGCCACAACGTGCAGCACTGCATTGGAAAATAAGGCAGCCCTCATCGATCTCGGTTTGCTGTGAAATCCGGCTGCACCGAGGGCGTCAGAGGTGGCACCTCCTCCACGGCTGAGCCGTCCCCTTCTCAGTCAGAGCCCTTGGCCAACACGACACGAAAGAGAAGATGAACCTGCGGGCGGTTGTGGGTCCCTGATCTGGGAGTTGATGGTGCTTAAAACGGCCTCAAAAACTGCAGCTCTTCTCCTTTCCCCTGCTATGTCTTCTGTACAGGAGAGAGTAAACATGCTTTCTTTTCACAGATCTGTATTTTTTTAGATTTAGATTTTTATTTAGATTTAGATTTGTATTTTTTCTGCAGCACTAGAAATACTGATTTATGAATAATTTCCTGGATTTTACAATTCATGGATGCAAAGCCAGCAGGGACTATTCCCATCGTTTTGTCCAACTGTTTGCTCTGCCAAGCCTAACTCTGAAGTCCTTTCCAACACCTTTTGTCAATGACTGTTGCTGATACAGGCATTTTCACACTTTATTTTCAAATTATGCAGAGGTTAGCAATATCACCCTGAAAGAAATTGCCCTGACCTGCAACAAAACTGTCTTTTTGAAGTTTTTAGTATTGGGTACAGAATGCTACCAAAATGAATTGTGTTGGTTCTAGTTTGGTTGAAATCCAGTAGAAACCCTACGATTTCTCTACAGTTAGATAGGTAAAACATTGGTGAGAGCCTGGCAAAGAGAACTAAAATAAATGTTATTTCCAGCAGCACATCAAACAGGAAAAAAAAACCAAACCCAACAAATTTCTTGATGACGAATATCTCAATTTTCCTCAATCAGTTATTTTATGTTCATAGACTCACAGAATAGTTTGGGCTGGAAGGAACCTTTAAAGACCTCTACGCCACCCCCCCTGCAGTGAGCAGGGATACCTTCAACTAGATCAGGGTGCTCAGAACCCCGTTTTAAGCCTGATCTTGAATGTCTTCAGGGATGGGGCATTGACCACCACCCTGGGCAGCCTGTGCCAGGGTTTCACCACCCCCACTGTAAAAAATGCCTTCCTTATATCTCACCTGAATCTGCCCCCGTTTAGTTTAAAACGACTACCCCTTGTCCCATCAAATGGGTGTTGTTTATTTAGAGAACCGAGTGTTTGAGCAGGTTAAGTCTTGCTTTCTTATGTGGAAAAAAGGAAGAGTGACCCTCACTCTATAGATTATTATAACTGCAAGTACGCAGAGATTCACCGGTGTGCATCGTGCTTCACATCCGTAGCAAAGTCAAGATGTTGACCCCCCTCTCCCTTTGCCGTGTCATTCCTCTACTCCCTCCTGGCACCTCCCAACCATTTCCTCCGCTGAACCAGCATCATTTCGGGTCCCATCTCACCTGTCCCTGCCCACCACAAACGCTTTGCACCTGCTGCAGCACCACCCTGAATGAGTCCTCGCCCCTGACGGGCTATAAAATCCTCTGTGGGCAGCTGAGGCCTCATGCTGCTTCCGACCCTGGGCTGAAGTGGGAAGCAGGAGAGAGAGAAGATGCTGACTTCCTTGGGTTTTGGTGGCAAGGTATGGATTATCTGATCAATTGAGGTGGTACCTATGCCAGGAGCTGATGGTGTAAAGCCTTTCTATTTCTGCTGTTAAACCAGCTGGTGGAAAAAACCAGGTGGGAGGGGGAAAACAGGAGGAAAACTTCATTCTTCTTTCTTCCTGGCCACAGAGGGGTTCAAACCAAAGTAATTAAAAAAAGAAACTGCAGCAAGGTGTTTGGTACGTGTGGGATCCCCTGTCAGAAGTCCTTTGCGGGGTGAGTATTAGGGGAAGGTGGCTGCTGCAGCTGGAATTACCAGGGGAGGATCTGTAACTGATGGAAAACTACCAACAGTGCTGCGGGCCTGGCTGTGGCATCCCTCGGTGAGCCAGGAGAGGGAGAGCGTTGGCTTGACCCCCGCTCCCGGCTGGCGGGGGAGAGCTGGCTGCGTGGGCTGACTTGGATCCTGGAACTTCCCTGTGCGGGAGCGCAAGGAAAACCTTCCCCGCGTGATGCGGGTGGCGCTGAGCGTAAAGCCCACCATGGAGGGGCGGGAGCCGCCC
>NW_010265031.1:32998-52063 GCF_000690775.1 Eurypyga helias | reverse complement strand
GGCCTGGGGACGTGAAGAGCCAGCGGCAGCGCACACGGCAGAGGGAGATGGACGTAGCATTGCCTTGCAACTGAAACCGATGAATCAGAAACAGCTCCCAGGGTGGTTTTGTGCGCCTCTCTGTTTTGGGGTGAGGAGGGGGAGGATAGCTGATGGACGGTGTTGTTGCCGGAAAGTCAAACATGTCTCAGCCCTCTGTTTTACTGAACTGCATTAAAACCAGCAGCAGAAGACTGTAAAATCAGCTAGGTACCGTTTTGTGGTTTTGTTTTTATTTTAAATTTTAAATAATCCTTTAGTCAAAGTAGAATAGTGTGTGATGGTTTCACTATTGCAATTCCTGCCCAGTGGTTTCTCTGTGCAGCTTTCTATAGCTAGAAAATGTTAATTTCAGTTTTTGGAATGGGTGGGGGTGGGGGGGAGGCGGGAGAAGGTGGCCTCAGGATGCTCAGATTATATCCAAAATAAAGTAGTAATATTCAATCAATAGCTGATATTGTACTTGCTTAAAATGGCACTCCAGTCATAAAAACTAGCCATGTGAACAGGACAGCTGAATGCTAACCCTTTGTCATTCTTCTCTAGACTGGAAATAGTTTGTGTAAGTGAACAAAAGGGTCACTAATTTGCCTTTTCAACTTGGGAAACACAGTAAAGAAAGAAAGGCCTTGGATTACTTCTGATACATAGCTTGAAAACGAAGCATACTGTGTCCAATACAATATCCTTATTTTTCAGGTGCTGCTCACTGTGTAGATGGCATAGGTCACCAAGGAGGTATCCATGGAAGCATCCCCACAGACCTGGGTCAGTAATGTCCACCGAAGGGAGAAGGGTTGGAGTACTGCAGCAGTCATCCTGTGTAAAGGTTGCACAATCCGACACATCTACTATTTGTTAAACACCAGCAGTATTCTTGGCACTGCACAGGACCCCAAATCATGACAATCTTTGCTCCAGAATTTTTTTTCTTTTACTGTACAAACTAAGAAGCAGGCACAGAGTGGGGGCAAGGCATGCAGAGAGGCACAAATATATAAGAAATTACCCAAAGCACACACACAAACATATATAAGTATGTGTGTGTGTCTGTATTACTACTCTATATTTCCAAATCTGACAGTTGTTATATTTCTCTGTGTTTCCTACCATAACCCATTTGTTTTTTAGCCATATTCAATTTAGGATGTTAATCATCTTCTGTAACACCATGAACATTTGAAAAAGCTGTTAATATCACAAACAGAAGATTATAATTGCATAGTCTAAATAAACCAAAAGAAGTGAGTGATGAGAAATGCTTTACTCACACTATGTTGAACCTATAAGAGTGTGTGTACTTTTAAAAAAATAAACTGGTTCCTAAAGATCCAATCCAGTTATCTTTAATTATGTGTTTATGCTTCAGGTATTTAAAAGATGTAATGGCAGAACATAAATGAAATGTGCACTAGGGAACAATCCTACACTGGCAGTAAGTAGACTAGATGACCTAATTGATTTTTCCCATCTCCAACTTGTGCAATTCTGTCACTGTAATAAAATCCTAGTGTAATCAAAGTCTGTAGGATCGGGCCCTAAATTAGCATGTCGGTCTGGACTATCCCTCAGCCTGGGCCAGGTCCAAAGCCTGCTGCTGTCAGCTTGACCCTTCATCAGTCTGAGAGAGGCTTGGATCTGGTCTTCTAGATCACGCTGGAAGAAAGCTGAATTATTGTGTTATTGTACGTAGGAAAAAAAAAGCACATTTGTGGGAAAAACACATGGGCAAATTCTGCAGTATAAACCTTCCAGATACAGTTCAGTTAATGAAGTCCAAGAGGAAGGCCTCAAAATGAAACTGAGAACTTCTTGGCACAGAAGAAGTTTTAGCAGTTAATACGAGGATGATCAAACCGTGCTAAGTCATTGTTTCCCTGTATTCATCTATCAGTTGGTTGCCTCTTGGCCTTGGGATCAGACTGTAAAACCTTTGGGATGCAGACCAACTTTTTGTTCTGTGTTTGCAGAATCTGTGCCTGGAGCAAATAGGTCTACAAGAAAAAAATCTCAGCATTGCCATGGAAGTATCTGTGTATTTTGGGAGAAAATATTCAACATAGAACAGTAAGTGACTAACATAAATGATTTTGTGATGTATGCTATGTTGAAAAAAAAAAAAAAAGCTTTTAGTCTGGACTAACTTTAACCACCCAGAAGGCAATACTAGAATAACTGCGCGGGTTTAAATTCATGCACCAGTTTGCCCAGGTATACTTCTCCTGTGGTGACAGCCCGTAAGGTACCGCTGTAACTGGGTAAAGCTGGAGGACCTGAGTAACCAACAACAAAGGTTTCACAGGACTCTGACCCACCCATCTGTCTAGGCATTGACTTCACTATGATTTGAGTATTTGGCAGGGAGATTCACAACACCTAAGTTAGAAGTTGTTTTCTCACTTTGGCGGTGTTTCCCATGAATTTGTTTGGTGGTGATGTCAGCCTAAGTAGATCCAACATTTTTCCAGATGACTTGCTCTTTCCCACTTCCTGGGCTGTGCTGGCCCAAGCATTAGCAGTTGTACAGTGGATTAGGGAAATATTAAGCTGAAAAAATTAAATTGTGCAAAAGAAAATTTTCTTGCCAGCAGATTGAGTTCCCTGACCTGGTTCACCATGAGGAGACGTGAATGAAAAGCCTGACATGTAAAACAGTACGGGCAGGAGGATGTCTCAAAGGGATCAGCGAAGCAATCTCACTACTATAGGTGAAAATAGAGCTGTAGGGCCCTTCGGAGAGGCCAGGAGTAGAGAAGAAACCTGTTTCTGAACGTGTGTGCTCACACCCAGCATGGGTCATGGCCACGTTGTCTAGTGTGCACATGGAGGAACAGGTGGGCATGAAGAAGGACGATGGTGCACAGTGTGGTGCAGTCCCAGTGCTGCAGTTCCAGCTGTCCTCAGCAGCTCCATCCCGTTTCCAAGAAGTACTGAAGCAGCTCCAGTGTCCTGAAGGCATAAGGGGTAATACAGGGCTGGCAGCAGCTGTGCTCTGATGAGGGACTAGGCAGCCATCATCACAATGGGAGGCACAAAGTGTGCACGCATGGGGTACCCTGCCCTGTGCTAGCAACAGGAATACGGCTGAGCCACAAAACATGGGTCTTGGGTCCCATGTTAATAAATACACCGCAACAGCAGCACTGCCCCTCCTAAATAAGTACATCAGGGTTGGCACAAGAGGCACAGTCATTCCACTGGCCATATTTTGTGACACTTAATTAGATTTTTATTAGGTGAAGACAACTATTATGCTATTTAAAATGTTACAAGAGATGAGCCTTCACTAAACGTTGGTAAATGTGTCACTGGTAATGTATCACTTATTCTTTGACATGTGTCAGTAAGATATGATTATATTAGGCAGATAATGAGGAGCAATCAAAAAAACGCTTCTGTACTCAAATGCTCTTGTTGCTTATTTCAGGGTGCAAATTGAAGGTCCTGAAAATCTGTGAAATGGTAGTCCTGAAGAAAGATGTTCTCTGCTTGACTCTGGTGCACCAGAAACATGGTATTCTTGAGAAGAACTTTTAAGCCCAGGATGATGTCACTTCCTATGCCTGGAGAGCTTGAAGCAGATGCATATGCTGCACCGAAATCATCAGAACTAAAATAAACCCTCGCATTTGTCCAAAGAGACACACCTTCTTCAGTCAGAGACTTACAGTTTTTGTGTACCTGCCGGTGTATTTCTGACCACTGTTCATGACTGGAAAAACCACACTGTGTTTTAATTCAGGGCTTAGTTCTTTTTCATAGAATCGTAGGATGGTTTGGGTTGGAAGGGACCTTAAAGCCCATCTAGTTCCAACCCCCCTGCCATGGGCGGGGACACCCTCCACTAGACCAGGTTGCTCAAAGCCTCATCCAGCCCCGCCTTGAAGACCGGTACTAGTTTTCATATGGTGCTGATGGCTGGTCATGGAATGACAATGATATAGTGATGTGGAGCTTCTGCTAAGCTAGTATCAACATTTACTACACCCAACAAGATACAAACCAGATCTCAGACACCTACAACTTGAAAGCCAAGATTT
The DNA here is from genome assembly GCF_000690775.1 of Eurypyga helias. Taxonomy (NCBI): domain Eukaryota; kingdom Metazoa; phylum Chordata; class Aves; order Eurypygiformes; family Eurypygidae; genus Eurypyga; species Eurypyga helias. The sequence continues at coordinate 47,984 of NW_010265031.1, read as the reverse complement.
ACTAAAATATGGAGGCATCTTCAACCTAGGAGTAACACAGCTTACCTTGTAGGCATACGACTTTGCAAGTGACAATCCACACTCAGCAGTTAGTTGTCTAAATTCCCCAAATAAACTATGGGAATAGGTGCACCCCTCCAAACTGCTATCAGAACCTACATTCACCCTAAACTGAGAGTCAGCAAGAGCTGGCAATAAGGAAACACCCAGCGCAGCTGGGGTTTTCTGCCCAGCTGCATATCCATTCGTGTGTGCCTCACCCAGTCAGCCTCCTCCATCGGGGGGAATTTCAGATCCTTTCAAAGAACTGAGTCAGCTTTGTCTTTCTTTCAGAGTCCCCTTTAGTATAACAGTCCAATAGCAATAAAACCTGGCCAGCGCGTGGACCTGTGCTCCATGTGTACCTTCAGTGTGAGTGTGATTCAGGGTGCAAGCACACCCCGCACCCTGTTATGGGATTCTTCAGCTGGGGTCACCCTGCAGTCAGCTTCTGCATCCGTGTCACCAGTGCCAAAGGAGACCAGATTCTTGGTGTCAGAACATAAGAAGGAACCTATTTTAAGGCACATGAAGGGAAGTCTTCATTTCTCTCTCTTTTTTTTTTTTTTTAAGATTGCTTGCACATTTCACGCTGAATGGAAATTTGTGAGCAGAAACTGGTATCTCCTGGCTGCATATATCCTAACCATGAGGCAAAGACATTATCATGAGTTTTTTTCCTGTCCCTGTTTTATAAAGAAGGTTATTGCACACTGCTTGCTGAGAGGGGTCTGATCCCGCTGTTGGCTGGGTCTACCTCCTTCAGTGAATTTAGCTCTGCTGTGCTCAGCCTTGGCTCACAAGGGGCTCACCCAGGAGTCCTGCCTGTCTGACTCTGGGTCTCTGCAGGGGCTGAACTCCGAGGAGCATTCACCCCAAAGAAGGAAGAACACTGTGAATTTAACTGGGTGCTTCCAGGCTAAGCTGCTGCTTCTGGAGATGGTTCTTAGATCACAGCTTGCTGCACAGCCATCAAAATCCCTGTTTGGATCCAACTTCTCGTACCAACCTGCTTTAGTGTGCCTGCTGTGTTACATACAGTAACAGCATTCAGGACATTGCAGGAAGAGTTTCACAGTTCCTTACACGGTTCTGTCCCACCAACCTGCCATCTAAAAGTGAAATAAAATCTCCAACTGCTTGAGCTGTTAGTTACTTACATCTTTAACAGTTAACGGGTAGAGAAAGTTTTTGTACCCACAGATACATAAAAAGGCGTCTGAGAGAGCGTTCTGTAGCAGGATCATTGCTAAGAAATTGTATCTTCCTGGATAAAACATTTATTTATAACGTGTGGAGTTAAGAGTGTTTTTTATCTGCAACAGTAGCTTCTACAATTGTTACTGGTGGGATATTTAACGGAAGCCCGGCTGTTTAACCACGGGGTATGGATATAAAGAGCACATGTATATGTATTTCAGGAACTAGAAAGCTAATTTTGTAATATGGAGTCAAGCAGGGCATATGGTAGATAACAGTCCCCTTTCACATTCTAACACAGGATTGAGATTTCTTAACAAAGGCAATAGAGTTGCAAAACAGCATGACTTTGTTGCAGTTAGTAATTAATGAGGTGCTAAAAGTGCCTAAACAGAGGATCCCAGACAGAGAATGCATGGCTCAAGAGGATAAGAAGCCCCCATCATTTCAAACAACAGTGTCATTTAAATAAACAAGCAGCAAGTCACTGGGTTTGTGGGGTGGGAGGGCTACGTGAGCAGCCGTCCCCGCAGCAGCGTGCACATGAGCCAGCCCCTGTGAGGAACCACTTGTGCTTTCCCAAATGCAGCCAGAGCCTGAAGGTGTGAAACATTTGTTTAAACCATTACCGTGTGTGTGCGATATATAAGACACTCGTTCCTGCCGCTTTTCTAGTGCATGTTAGTCAGTTCGACTTACAATCCAACAGCAGAGATTGCCCTGAAGGCTGTTACATACTATGCAGGATGGAGTCTACCTGGCAGGACTTTTGTATTCCTTAATTTAATAAAAGACATCATTTATATGTTCTCAGATGCAACATAAATAATTTGGTTTATACTTTTTGATTTTTTTTCCTTTTTGCATTTTAACAAGCATGGGAGATTTTATGTCATTCTGCAGAGCACTCCAGGATTATTATTATTTTTTAAGCAAAACCAATTCCAGTTCGAGTATTATATGAAAATAGCAAAGCTTTATAAAGTGTTTGTCCTGTAATGTTTACTTTCTTTCCAACCAAACATTTATAAATAGATTGAGAGAAATGTGGCAAAGCACCAAAGTCATCCACTAAAATATTTCATAAGAAACTATAATGTGAAAGGGGAATAAAGGAGCACTTTTGGAAGTGATGTTTGTTAGTGAATTCTTTTTCATGTAGGGGGATATGATGCAATATGTCATGTTGACCCTTTGGAGTCTACGGCATAATGAGCCAAATTTATTCTTGGAGGGACTGCAGTGCAGTACATGAGTTGTAGTCAGAATGAATTTATCTACACACTTCTGCAGCTAAAAAGGTGCTAGGTAGGTTTTATTTTTTTCTTTCTTCTCTGGCTTTAGAAAACTAGTAACTGAGAATCCGTCACATGTTGGGAAGTGATGGAGCTAGTTAGTAAGAAATCCAACTTCTATATTTTCAGATCCAGGCATCTACAGTACATTTACACATTTTTTTTTCCCTCCAGGTATCTTTCCATCTTGTTGCTGCCTGACAAAGAGAGAAGAAAAGTTGTGCATGTCCCTTTATTCCCCTGTCATTACTGCATGTGAAACTTATGGAATATATTTGATGTTCTGTTTGTTTTTCATTAGAAACATAGATGTAAATGCTGTGGAGACTCTGTGTCTTGTTTCCACTGGGCCCTTTCTTGAAAAGTCAGTTGCTTTTTCTGTGCTACCTTTTCTTCTGCTCAACATCTCACTATTACTTGTAACCCTGGGTGGCTCCCCCAGAGCCAGCGGCAGTGGGAGCATTAGTGGATACAGAGCATGGCTGAACATTGGTGTTCCTTGTGTCGTGCAAGACAGGGCTGAGGGAGTTTAGCTGAGGGTTGTGAAGACCTCGGGAACTACACTGGCACTGCTCATTTTGAAATAGGTAGCTGATCCTTCTTCTAGAAGAAATAGACATTTGGGATTTGCAGATGTTGCAACACTCGAGTTTGCTTGAATCCCCAAGGGTCAAAGAGAACTGTATTATACAGTACAGAAATGTACTACAGCGGGTCCCTACAGACAAGAATCCACTGACTGCAGACCAAATGAAAGCCCTCCTACTGCCTTTAGTTGAGGACAGTCGGGATTTGTTCCCCTTTCTGGAAAATGTAGGCATGCTCTCTCACGGCTCTTTCACCTCTTAAAAAGGAAGATCTTCCTTTGTATTCTGGTGTCAGCGAGGCTCCCGTCTGAGCCTTGCTGGGGCCTGGCTGTGACCCGCCCCAGGCAGAGAGCTCTTGCCGAAGAGAGGCTGCTGGGCACAGAGGGATTATTGCATTTGGAGAGAAGTACGTTTCGGTGGCACTGCAGGGAGACAGTTTCTGCAACAGGAAAAAAAGTATCCCCTGTATCAAGCTTTTCCTTAAAAATACTCTAGAGGGAGTCAAATCTAAAAGTTTATTTATCTTTAAAGTACTTCAACTGCAGTCCTTCTTTTGAAAAGTTCTGTTTGTTTCTTGTTTATTTATTTTAGGCCTGTCTATTAATACAGCATTTTTGTTTGTATGTGTTTGTACAGTTTCAGATCAGATACGTGCTAATGGTACTTAAGAGGCATTACTTGGAGTGATGTGTCACTGTCACAGCCCTTGAAACTAGCAAATACCAGTTTAGCTTTGAGGGACACAGAGCCCTAGGGAACAAAAACAGAAAAGAAAGTGAAAGAGTTTCACATCCCAAAGAAATGGAAGTATAGCTTGTGTTGAAGACCATTTTCTACCATTTTCTACAGTGTTTAATGTGACTTCAGTGTTTGGCGACATACTAAGTGTATTACGTGATAACTTCATATTAGAAACATAATTCTGAATTAGATATAACATCCCATCTGTTACACACTAGTATCTTGGATGAAGGATGCAGGCATGTTCTATTTAAAAAGTGAGTCCACTTTTAATATTGATTTGTGGTTTAAATATGCAACTATCTTTGCAGTGGTCACTGGACTGTGTTTTTTAAGAATTAAACCTATATTGTGGTATCAGGGAGGGCTGTGCCACTTCAAAAATTATTCTGGGTGCCGGTCTCCCCTGGAGCAGAGCTGCCTCTCTTTAGCCTCATTTTAAGTACATACCCAGTGTATGCAGCAGACTGGAAATTTTCTGCTTTTATTTAGCTTCCACTGTTACAGCTGCTAAATGTCTCCTGGCTTTCTGACAACAGCAGAAAACAAGCATTTGTCAGAAAACCATGAATTCGATTTCTTAGAGGAGAGGGTGAGCAATGCTCATGAGGTTCCCTTCTACAGACTCCTCCACAGTCACTAAAGGAATTACGCTCACTGCCTCAGAGAAAAGACTATCTGGTATCTGGAAACCCAGAAACTCCACAAATTCCCTGAGATCTAAACACCCAGCAGAGATAATGAGTGGGAGGCCAGAGCTAGCAGTTGAATTTCAACCTGGTTTCACTCATCAGTGAACACAACCTGGTACAACTCTACAAGAGCCCTGCTTGTGCTGAGCCTTGTGCTGTGAGGGGATCCGTATTTTTTCATGGGGTAAATGGGAAGGATGTGGGGAGACTAGTCACGGGGTTAGAAGTGATCTGACCCCATATCTGTATATGAACTTGTCATCTAGACTGCTTTTGTAGTCAGTGGAAAGACACAGGTGTTTTACAACTGATTTATTTGTCTTGTGATAGATGTCTAAAAGAGCTGAGTTGAATTGTGTCCTGAAGTATGTAAAAGCCTGAAGTTAGATGAACTAATTTCCCTGCTTCACTGCTGTGTATAGACAAAGGAATGAGTACAGGGAAGGTCAGGCAACTGGTAGAGTATGAGAAATTAAATCCTAGCTCACTTATATTTCTGATTTCCAGAATTATTCTTGTTGGCTTTGTTTCACACAAGCCTGAGGAATTTTAAGGAAACCTTATGCCTGTGCCTTCTAGGGTGATGAGGGCGCTTGTCTGTTCTGTGGGAAAACAGTGCTCGTGATCCCCTTTGCCATACATTTGGTATGGACCTTGCAGCAAGAAATCAAATGAAACATATTGCCTGACGGTGTTCATCATGTGGATGCAGGCTTTTCCAGCCCATCATCTGCAGCTTACCATCAATGCTTTTCCCAGCTTTTGAGCTCCAGAGTAGCACGTTGCTCAGGTTGCTCTCACTGTCCTTCTGGCCGGCTCCCTTCCTCTGTGGCAGTCTCCCTGCTGGAAAAGTCCTAGCTGATTTGGGAAAAAAAGAAGTAACTGATCAGAAATTATTGGTTATGGCAGGGGATACTGCTCTAGGTATTCCTGTTTGGAGATAGGAGGGACAGCAGTTTGATTTCCAACTCTCCATATCCTCAGAAGGTGTCCTACCCTACCTGACCCAATCCAACCAAACCCAACCCAGTGTAATCCAATGATTTCTGTTTGGTCTTGGCTGGAAATTCTCCAGACGTTCCTGATAGTACCAATAAAACCCCCACAATTTCCATGAGAATCTTTAGCTTCAATGCATCCCCTTTTCTTACAAAGCTGCTAAAATGAAAAAAAAAAAGAAATCTAGTTAAATTCCTCAGCAATATTTTTCCTTTAGCTCTTTCTAACCATAACATTTAGCCTCCCTGAGGAACAACATGGGCCATAGGACCAGTGGATGAACTAATGCTGTGTTTTTCAAAGAAATCAGCTGGATGAAGAGGAAACCGGGGTTAATATAAAACATTGCCTTACAGCTCACATATTGGCTGAAAGAACATACTTTCCTTCTCTGTCTCTCTCTTTCTTTCTCTACTTTCCTTGTTTTTCTTTTCATTATTAAATGAGATGGATCAGGTTTTCCAAAGTTCATGAAGAGGAAGTACATCTCCTGGTGGTGTTGTTTGTGTACAGAGATTGACTGTCCTCTGTCACATTCAAAACCCATAATCACTAGAATGTTATAAAAGGACGTTTTATTTAAATTGGATGGTTGGATACTGCCTTTGACTCATCTATGTTTTTATAATTCAATAGAATATTTCACACTTTTCATCTTCAAAGCACTTTATAAGCATTTGCTCATTAGTCTTCATAGTAACCTTGAGAAATATCATTACTGTTATCGTGTCCGTGAAGAAAGCAGAGACAGAGTGGACCTGAGAAAAATGACATTTTCCTTACAAGTTGCCCACCAACTTGTCTGTTGTGGTACTGATGATGGGGGATCTGGTGGTGGACAAGCCAGAAGCAGCCACCAACGTGGATTGCAAATGCTGCAATCTGCCCTGGGCCCTGATTAGACGGTACGGTGGATGAATTAACAGAGATCAGTCACAACAGTGCTACAATTATTCCTACCTATTGGTGGAATTGCAGCAGTGGGAACGTTCTTTGGACCAAAATCAGTACAGACACAGGAAAACAGACTCACCCACAACCAAGCCTATTAGGTATTGCAACATAATTCTTGTGTAAATACTCCCATTAAGTTCAGCTGGAATTATGAACTCTTAACTCAGGATGCTCCCTAAGTCATAGCTAGGTTGTGGAGAGGTGAAAATAGTAGTGCCAGTAATTCAGTTTAAATGGCTTTTCCTGTTTGGTTTTATTTTTTTTTTACTCCCAAAGCAATTGTTGATCTTGAAAGCAGATGCCTCCAAGCTTGCCTTCTCCTTCCTGGAGGAGTGTGTTGCAAACACTCTTACATGGCAATGGAGCCTGCCTCCCAGAGGGCCTTGGGGGGGGAAAAAGACAGAGAGCATGTGGCAAAAGTCAGAGATGTCGGGCAGTTCTTTTGGCATGGTAAGTAGTGTTAGCCTCAAGAGATGTTGGTTAATGACAGAAATGCAATGCTGTCATCAGAAGTACTGTGGCCCAGATCTGTACTCTCAGGTGATCCAGCCTGCAGAGTCTTTCCAGTTGTCTGCCTCAGGACAAGAATGTCTGCGTGTATATAAAACCATTTAGGGAGAGCTAATTAAATTTACAAGCAGTCTTCATCCATATTATTTTGCAATAATCATCAGTCCTCAAGATTTTGGCTTCACCTAATCTATTTAAAGAAGTGAAGCCAAACGCATCCAAGCCCCTGTATATAAATATTTTTATTTAATTTCTTAAAACTAGATAATTTTAATTCACTTAACAGCTCTTCTTGACAATTAAAAAAGCATTTAAAAAGCATTAGAACTACCTCAGCATTTGGGATTTATGCCAGCTATTAAAACCATAGAGAATGTTGCACTGGGGTAGATTATGTTGCATCTGCCCTCTTGGGGATTCTTATTGCTGCCTCTGCAATGTCTTTTCCAAATTATTGCCAAAACCAGACACTGCAATATTTGCAGTTGCAGGGTGGTTATGCCTTTGCTGCACCAGAAGTGCCTGGTTTAGCTAAACCACTTACACAAAGCACCCTAAGAGCCTTTTCAGGCTCAGGCTTAAAGAGGAAAGTTGTCATTTTTTGTCCTTTTTTTTCTGTCTCAACACTGAAAAAACTGAGGACTTCTCCTTCTGTCCTTTGCAAAACCTCTCACAAGCAACACCTCTCCTGGCAGTCAGTGCCTGCGTGAAAGGGAGAAACACAAGGACATGGAACTAAATTAAACTCAACTTTCTTAAAGTTGAAAGAAGAAGGAAAGTTCCTGAAGAAACAGCAAGCAGAAAAAAAAAAAGCATATGCGATCTGAGGTCACTTACCAATGCTATTCTTACTTGTGGCACAGACTTTTTACAGTAGATTTTGCTGGAACTGGGACCTGGAGGAGTATAAAATGAGTATTAGACAGGATTCTGCAATCTCACCCAGTGTTGGTCAGCATTAATACCTGCACAGTTATCTGTTAGTGGTGTGCAGTTTATGTGGATAGCAGGGTAACTGCCATGGTTACAGAGAGGTGTGGGCAAACACCATGCTAAAGGTTTTGCAGCTCAGGGGTAATTTCAGGAGAACAGGGATGTACCCCTCTCAGCACTTGCTGGGATTCAGAAACAAAGTAGCTGCTTTGGTGGAGGATGAACCCCAAGCTGGGAAGACCTCCTGGTCCTGGGCTGGTGCTGCAGGGGCCAAATTCCAGGACACCGGGAATTTGGTGCCTCAGGCACAAGGTCAGACAGAGGAAGGCAGGTGCTCAGCTGAAGCATGGCTGGATGCAAAACTCTCATCTCCTCCCGGCTGCTCTTGGACTCATGGGGTAGGTGTGTCCTAACAGCTGCGGTTTGGGATGGCTGGCACTGCCCCACAGGACCTCAACTGACTCTTTGCTCCACATATCCCCACTTATCTCTGCCTTCCTGTATTATCTGAGTTTTGTCCGAGGTCCCTGCCTTCCTCAGCCCCCACTCCAGACAACACAGGGTTAATGAGATCTGTTGGAACCACTGAGCTTTAGTGTTCTCCTGCAAATAAGGCTACAGAATCGGCTTTGGTAGAGGTTGGTCTGACTATGGAAAGAGGTGTCCATCTGAAGACTAAGAATAAAAGTGCCACCCTAAAATGAAAACCCTAGAAAAGACTGAGGAAACAGGAAAAATACATCCACTTAACGATGCTCCAAACTGTCTAGGTGGCAGCCTGCTGGGGCCAGCGCCCTGGGTTAATGGAGTAACCTCTCACCCCTGGAAACTAGTTTAAATCTTGCCTTAGGGTAATAAAGGAAAATTGCATCTGATAGTGTCAAATTAGTCCCTGGTGGACTTTTCTCCACATTGCAAATTCACCACAAATTTCACACAATTTGTCATGATTGGCAGAATCTGCCAGGGAGAAGTTTAGGATGGGAATAGCTGGGGTTTTGTAGGCTGGAAGTCAGGGGCTGTTTGCAAACAGCTTCAGCACTATCAGACCTTTGCTGTCAGAACAAAGCCCCAGATTCACCCCCACTCATCAAAGCAAGGGAAACAAATAGAGGAACCGTCATCTGGTGACAGAATTAAACCATTATTCGCCTCTAGAGCTGAGGAGGTTTGTCAGAGACAGATCTGACCTATCCCAGATTGGCATCAATGTCTCATTCGGTGAAGTTATTTAAGGTTTACGTTAGTCTAAATGAGATCAAAAAATACAATCGCATGCTACAGTTTAAAATAATCAAGTATTTTGAAAGATAGTGGCCTTGGCATAAATAAAACTGCAGATTCTGATGAAATTTGGCCATTCCACATGGACCACAGTGTGTGAAACACCAGTTTGGAGACTCCCCCTGCTTGAGCCTGCAGGCACACAGCTGCTTCGTGCACAGGCACATATCTGTGCCCACTCTTGCCCTGTGCACACAGAATTTGAGGATAAATGATCTAAAAAGCATATCCCATGCATTAGAATTTTGAACAAAAGATTTCTAAAGAAATAAAAAGAACCTTTTGGAAGGCTTCAGAGAAGGATTACTAGGATAGGGGAACAAACAGGAAAAAAAAAAAGGTATGTAAAAAAGCAGAAGGAAGGTGGGGTCTGGATTCATTCTTAGAGATGATAGGACATTGGATCCCTGTCCTCCTGGTTCTGGTACCTGAGCAAAACCAGCTCTGGTGGAGAACGGAGCCTGCTAAGAAAAGGACTGGAGAATTTAACTTGAAAGTCACTTCATTCACAGTGTAATTTGAGAAATAAAGTCCTTATGTCTGGATGCTGTGAGAAAGAGGCAGCATGCTGGCCCACGTGGGTGTTGGAGTAAAAACACTACCTACTGACGCAGTCTGGTGTTACCGTACACTGCCTTTGAAAGCATCGCAGCCCCTTCTCGTGTTATTACTGGATGTCCTTACCGCAAGTGGTAGGACTTGTCAGACGGCTGCTTTCCAGATTTATCGACTTTGCTCGTATCCTGTTGAAAATTCTTAATAATGTTGCTGAATTGGATATAAACATGTGCTTAATGTCTTTGAACATGAAATTTAAGCACTTTGCAAAGATTAGATGAAATAAGTGGTGATAATGTGTGTTTTCTTTTAAACATCAGGCAGAAATGCTGTACCTGTTTTTTATGAACAGGCTTTCTTGACACAGCATACTTTAGAAACATTGAGCTACCCTGTCCCACTGGTCATTTGGCTGGTCCCCAGTCACCTTCCTCCATGTTGGCCAAGGATGGAGGTGGCAGTGTCCTGCGGCAAGCCTGATGCCCGTGGTGGGGCCGTGCATGGGCAGAGGACGGCCACCAGTGAGCCTGCAAGTGGAAAAAGGCGAGACACCGTTGCTCTAGGAGTTAAGGCTGTATCTGGGGGTCTGGAAGCACGAGGGCAGCACCAAATCCAGCCCTCGAGCTGTTTTGTGTCCCACAGGGAGTGGGGTTGCATGGATGCCTTTCATGGCAGGACCAGTGTCTCACTGCCTCTCCTGCCAGGCTGTGCTGGCAGGGCATTTTGTGGAGACCCCTTGGCATGGTGCACCTCCTACAGGGGGTGTACAGGGCCACTGCATAATGTGAATGAATGGCATGGTGGACAACCTGAGTTAAAACTTTTTCTTCAATATATGCATATATTATGTATGTTTTCTACATAACTAAAATACAAAAAAAAAAAAAAAGGTAAATCAGATAAACCTTAGTAGTTCTGGTTGAAAACTAAAATTCTTTTGTCCATTCCTACCTGTTCATACCCTTAGCAGCTCCCTTGTAATGATTAATACCACAACTTTGCATCAAACTTTTCCTCAGCATAGTCTGTTGTATTGCAGCTCCCTACCTAGCTCTCTGATATGAGCAAGTGTTAACATTTAAACCAAAAATAATCTATTTTATGGTGGAAGTGATTAGGTGGATCAAGCTTTGAACAAAGTGAGCTTTTGCAACTCTGAAACCCAACTACAAAGCTGAGTAATGAAGTGCATTAAGGTGAAATATACAGGCTCAAATCCTCCCGCCGTACGGGGAAGTTAAGGAAGGAAGAGAGAACTCAGAAATGGAATATATTTAAATTCTTTATAAAAATTAAGCCTTTTTCTAAAGTACTCTCTCATTTCCTGTTACTTAAAAAAATTTTTAAAAAAATCCTCAGTGTGCAGTGAATTTCAAAACTTCCTACACCATTTGCCACTCTTAGGAGTAAAGTTGACCTGAAATTTGACTTCAACTCAGTTTCATCTTCCATATAAGCCAAAGAGCAAATAATTCTCAGCACATGCACAGATGAATACAGACATGTCCATTCTCCAGCACACATGACCCGCTCCAACCCATTCAAATAAGACTTTCATCAAAAACTACTGATGGAGGGGAAGGTCATGGGATGTGATGTACAATGGGTAGCTGAGGACAACCAGAGATGGTGTCATGGGTAAGATCTGACAGCAGAGGAAGGATATAGATCTACTCTTACATTAGTCATGGTTTCTGTACAAATCCGTGTAGAATTTTTTTTCGTTCAAAAAATATATCCCTTAACTATTTTAATCTAAACCAGCACTCTGTTAGCTAGTAAAAACAGTGAGGTCTCATCTTTTCACTGGCTACTCACTAACAGCATAAATTAGACTTAGAAAATTCTTTCTGCTGTGGATGTCTGAGGCATAAACAACACCATATGTTCAGCAGCAGTTTAAATAAAATATCATTCTTACCTTGACAATGACGCTCTAATTTAGGAACCATGGCTGTAATCAAAATGCAAACACTGAAGTGTTCTGCTTAGTCTTTGTAAAATGCTGTATTACTTTTGCGCTGCTCTTAAACTATATAAAATACCGCATTACATTTGCAAGGGGAAATCCCCATCATCTTCTAGCTCTGTGCTGCCAATATATACCAATCAGAAAATCTAAATGTCATCAGGAATGACCCACAGAATGAAAAACTTGTTCCTAAGAACCTACAGACCTCACTGGCCTCAGGAAATATTTGACGAGTGCACACACATTTCATCAAGATTTTTGAAAACCCAGGGGGAAAGGAGGGAATGAAAACATGACAGAGTAATTTAAAATGGCAAGTATTGCACTTTTCTTGTTCAACACTGGAAATCAGATGCCTGATATTAATTGAAGCCATTACTTTTATTACTCCTATTAAAGAGGCTAACACCTGCCACCTCCCAGATTTCTGACAGTGGTTTATTTTTTCCTTCCCCTTCACAGTGGTGGTTATAGCGGTGGTTAAAGATTGGCATCTACTTTATCTTTCCAGGGGACTGTACCTGGAGCAGTCTATTCTGAACAGAGGGAGAAATAAACCCTCGCTGCAGGAGCAGTAGCAGAGGCAGCAGCCTCTGAACCCAGCAGGGCCAGACCTTTCCTGGTTGGAAGCAGCTGCCCTGCTGCCTCTCTGTCCTGACGACGACCTGCCCAGCTGCAGCCCGGCTGCTGGGAGTGGTGGAGACATGTCCTGTGTCAGGATGCTAAGCACTGTGCGGTGGGGATCTGCTTTCCCCTTAGCTCTTCTGCTATCCCACAGCTTGACTTTGGGCAAGTCATTCACCTCTTCTGTTTCCCTCCTCTCTTTTTGGGCATTATTTAGATGGTAAAGGATGAGCTCCTTACTCAGGCCAAAGCAGAGTTTAAAAAAAAAAACAAACCAAAAAAACCCCAACAAACTCTAACCCATTTCCATAAATAAAAATGAAAAACAACTTACAGTTGATGACAGCCAGTTGAATTCCTCCTTTTAGTACATTTTGCTTCCTGCTCCAGGCACTTTGACTGCTCATTGGTCCCACATTCTCAGGACCCCGCTGGAGAAAAGTTCAGTTTATTGATACTAGTTACAGACTAGTCCATTACCAGCCTCAGAGCTTGTTTTGCTCTTGTAGTAATTTGAACAAGACATTTCCAAAGTCCTGGAGTAACATTTCAGTCCTACAATTAAAGTGCCTTTATTTTTCAAGGCTATATGTAATCATCTCTCTTTAATCTTTTTCTTGGTAAGACAGACTTTATAAACATAGATAAATGCTTTAACCTAACTATATGCAAAAGTGATTTGGCGAGTATGATATAACACCTGATACCAGGCAATTTTTGCAGTCGCTGCTTTTGAGTAATCTCTCAGCAGGGGCAGGTAGCCACATAGGATGATGGTGAGAAATTTTCTACCAACCCTCATCCGCAGGATTTTCAAAGTCATTGCACATGTTTTTCAGGCTACTGCATGAAACATTCCCTTGAGAGCATAGAAGGCTTGGATTTACTGCTGCTGGCACAGGGTATGTGTTGCACTCATCTAGCTAGTTTTCCCTATAAATCATATGCAAGTTACCTACTTCTGCCTTTGCAGCAAAGGAATGAGAAGCCTCTGCCCTGGTGATGTATGGTTTAATATTAGATGCTTTCTAGTAGTGTGTAGCTGAAATACTGCAGAGTTGGAACATTTTACAGAGATGAGTTTGCTGTGCTGGCATTCAGTGCCACAAAACACTGCCACCACTTCCGAATTTCTCAGAGATTTTCACAGCTTGTTTGCCCTCAGGTTCAAGAACACATGAGTCATCAACAGGGAATGTTGGTCTTCTTGGGTGTAGGAAGGCCCTACAGAGGGATCTGGTCAGGCTGGATCAGTGGGCAGAGGCCAAGTGTATGAGGTTCAACAAGGCCAAGTGCCGGGTCCTGCACTGGGGTCACAACAACCCCCTGCAACGCTACAGGCTTGGGGACGAGTGGCTGGAAAGCTGCCCCACAGGAAAGGACCTGTGGAAAAGGATTTGGGGGTATTGGTTGACAGCTGAATATGAGCCAGCAGTGTGCCCAGGTGGCCAAGAGGGCCATTGGCCCCGGGCCCTGCCTCAGGAACAGTGTGGCCAGCAGGACTAGGGAAGTGATTGTCCCCCTTTACTGGGCACTGATGAGGCCACACCTTAAATCCTGTGTTCAGTTTTGGGCCCCCCACTACAAGAAAGACTTTGAGTTGCTGGACCGTGTCCAGAGAAGGGCAACAGAGCTGGGGAAGGGTCTGGAGCACAAGTCCTGTGAGGAGCGGCTGAGGGAACGGGGCTTGGTTAACCTGGAGAAGAGGAGGCTTGGGGGAGACCTTATGTGCCCCAAACTCCAGGTTCAGAGACATAAGTCCAACTTCATCTCTTCCATGGGGGCCTATGGTTAACTTTCCCTAGTTTTTAGTGGACACATAAGTAGTAAAAAGAATCAGAAATGTGGACTGGTAATTACCATTCATGAATGTTACAGTTAAGGCAAGTCTGTGTGATGAGATTTGGTGCCAGATGTCTGGTCTGGCACTTGGTGAAGTTATTTGGGTTCCATGGCATGGAACCCAAGAAAATGAGCTGTGCTGGGAGAGGCTGCTTGGTGCAGTGCCGTGCTGTGCTGGTTATCTTGCTTCTGGCATCATCACTCATGTGCATGGTGCCATGTAGCATTGCAAGTGTGCTCTGAGGTAATGTAAGGACATAAGGTCCAGTAGGAAGTTGCTATTCTCAGGGCAGAACTGAAGAGGAAACATCCCTCGTTGCTGTCAGTGTAAAATGAATGGGGCCTTCAAACAATCTTTGCTGTAGCATGCAAAGGTACTTCTTTCTTTTTTCCTTCTTGTGTTTCCTTTCATTAGAAAAACCTCAAATCTTTATTTAGTCAGCCTTTTAAAGAAGCCTACAGAGGGTGGAAGCCAGGACAGGTAGCCTGGGAGGAATAGAGATAAATTGTCTGAGCAGTCAGGGATCAGGTTAGGAAAGCTAAAGCCCTGACAGAATTAAATCTGGCCAGGGACATCAAGGGCAACAAGAAAAGCTTCTACAGGTATGTCAGAGACAAAAGGAAGACTAGGGAAAATGTGGGACCTCTGTGGAAGGAAATGGCAAACCTAGTCACCTGGGATATGGAGATGGCTGAGGTACTCAATGAGTTTTTTGCGTCAGTCTTCACTGGCAAGTGCTCAAGCCACACTGCCCC
>NW_010265031.1:14125-32766 GCF_000690775.1 Eurypyga helias | reverse complement strand
AAAATGGGAAACATAACCCCCATTTCTAAAAAGGCGAAAAAAGGAAGACCTAGGGAACAACAGGCCAGTCAGTCTCATCTCTGTGCCCAGCAAGATCATGGAGCAGATCCTCCTGGAAACTATGCTAAGGCACATGGAAAATAAGGAGGTGATTGGTGACAGCCACCATGGACTCACTAAGGGAAAATCATACCTGACAAATTCTGCGGTCTTCTATGACAGGGTTACAGTGTTGGCAGGTAAAGGAAGAGCAATAGTTCTCATCTACCTGAACTTATGCAAAGCGTTTGACATATTCCTGCATGACATCCTTGTCTCTAAATTACAGACATGGATTTGGCAGGTGGATCACCCAGTGGATAAGGAATAAGCTTGGTGGTCGTACTCAAATAGTTACAGTCAACAGCTCAGTGTCTGAGTGGAGATCAGTGGTGAGTGGTATTCTTCAGGGGTCAATAATAAGACTGGTACTGTTCAACATCTTTGTCAGTGACATGGTGAGTGGGATCAAGTGTACCCTCAGCAAGTGTGCCAATGACACCAAGCCTTGTGGTGCTTCCTGTCCAGAGGCACCTGGACAGGTTTGAGAGTTGGGCCAGGGTGAACCTCATGAAGTTCAAGGCAGCAAATGCAAGGTCCTGCACATGGGTTGGGGAAATTCCAAGCACAAATACAGGCTGGGTGGGGAGTAGATTGAAAGTAGCCCTGAGGAGAAGGACTTAGGTGTGTTGGTTGATGAGAAGTTCAACATGACCCAGCAGTGTGCACTGGCAGCTCAGAAAGCCAACCATATCCTGGGCTGGATCAAAAGAAACTTGGCCAGTAGGTCGAGGGAAGTGATTCTCCTCCTCTACTCCATTCTCGTGAGATCCTACCTGGAGTACTGCATCCAACTCTGGGTCCTCAACATAAGAAGAAAATGGATCTGTTGGAGCAAGTCCTGAGGAGAGCCACGAAGCTGATCAGAGCGCTGGAGCATGTCTCCTATGGGGACAGGCTGAGAGAGCTGGGCTTGTGCAGCCTGGAGAAGAGAAGGCTCCAGGGAGACCTTATAGCACCTTCCAGTACCTGAAGGGGCTTACAAGAAAGGTGGAGGGGGACTTTTTACGAGAACAGGTAGTGGTAGGAAAAGGGGTAATGGTTTTAAACTGAAAGATTGTAGATTTAGATTAAATATCAGGAAGAAATTCTTTACTGAGTGGTGGAGTGGTGAGGCACTGGAAGAGGTTTCCCAGAGAAGTTGTAGATGCCTTGTCCCTGGAAGTGTTCAAGGCCAGGCTGGACGAGGCTTTGAGCAACCTGGTCTAGTGGAAGGTGTCCCTGCCCATGGCAGGGGGGTTGAAACTAGATGATCTTTAAGGTCCCTTCCAACCCAAACCATTCTGTGATTCTATTATGGCTTGGGCACTGCAATACTTTGCTTGAGGCTGGAGTTCACCAATATAGCAACCCCATCCTAAGGGTTCTTCCTTCCAGATCTAGAAGTAGCACAAAAAAAATCGATCCAAAGTACTGATCAACTTTGCCAGTGATTAAACCAATTTTGCTAGTACCAATTTATTGAGTCAATTGCAGTGGCTTATCTTTCCACCACTTAAGTTTATGTACGTCAGGCATTGTCCATCCTGTGATAGCTACTTAGGAAGCATAAAACTAACACGAAGAGTTGCATCTTCACATTGTATCCAGTTGAAATGTTTTTATGTGGATCAGCTGGGAGAGCTCAGATTTGGTGTTATCATTGTACGGCCACATACAGCAGGAGCTTGGAAGGATGTGGAGGTGTTAACTGTCTGAGTAGGAGCTGGCTCCAGGTCCAGGCAGACACTGTGATCAGAGTCTCAGTGCTGTGCTCTCTGCTATCCCTTCACCTTGCTCAATCACAGCTCTTACATTAGCTGGGGAAATAGGAGCCTCACAACCATCCTGTGACACCCCTTGTGGAAAAAACTGACATCAAAGTATAATTAAAATAGCTTCTTCTATACAACCTGGTGGTTCTCCTATAATTAAAACCACTGCCTAGATTCTGGACTCGTATAGAACAGTAACAGTCCTTGACAGCAGAGGAGTGGTTATGAAGGTGGGAAGAAGACTCCAGAGATATTAAGCTATTTATGTCAAGGAACATTTCCCTCATGAATAAGGGCTTCTTGCTTGCTCAGAAATCTGATCCAAAACCTTCCAAACCTTTGATTGTTTTCCCTGCACATTCTTGGAAAGCACGTTGGACAAGGATGGTTTGCACTCTTGCCACAGTTGCTGTAGGATGTATAAACTCTGTTTTATGATAGCACAATAGGACTGGTCAGCATGCACACAATTTTAGGAGGTGGGTAGCAAAAGCACTCAGTGCTCATGCACTGTTTCTGTACAGGTGATAGAGTACTGGGGTGATGACAGCACCGGATGTCTCTTTCTGCTGGATTAAAATTTACTTCATGCATGTTTTGCTTTCTGCTTGAACCAGGTGATGATTTCATTGATTTGATTGCCATCTTATGAACCCCATATCATCTTACAACAGCATGGAAACAAGAAAACAGCTCTCCCACATTAGAAACAAAATGCCAGCCCAACTTGTATGCATACTGGTGATAGTGATATGTACCTTAACGACAAATAGCAGAAGAGAATAAAACAGTGTGAGCAGGATAAGTTTTAGAGTAACAAAAAGTGTTTCTAAGGGTCAGGCAACCATGCTTTGAAAGTGCCAGAACTTATCTTGATCCTTTACTGTAGGGCATGACAGTAGCCCTTACTGTCATGACTCAAAATACAATTTTTGTCAAATTTTCACAGTGGAAGATCCCTGGCCTACATGTCTTGCGTAAGAAAAGGTAAGAGCAGTTGAGATCAGACCTTTGTGCTACACTTGTGTATGCAAACTAACAACTGTCTTTTATATATCTGAGAAATTTGTATTTAATTAATTGCACAGTTTTCTGCAACTATTGATTCTTGTGTGATTTTAAACCAGATCTTTTTAGACTCCAAAGAAGCAATTGTATGTCTTCCAGCCAAGCCTTCATAACACAAAACTCTCAGTCTTGTAAAATACCACTGACAATAATACCGTTACATCCCTTCACCCACGAGGTAAGATTTACTTTTGTTATTCAGGAGGAGAGTTTTTCTTTGTCAAATGGTAGATTGGGATCAGTGTCTTTGAAGCAGCCCATGGTGATTTTCTCATCTCACCAAACTACATTTCAGAACAGGTATGTCTTTCACTTTCATGGCCAATTAGTATCAGCATCTGCAGGAAAACTTGGATGATTTGATCTAGCCCCCAGGGCACCATATCCCCATTTCAGCTGGTTAAGGTAATACAGAGCGCTCTCTCCTTATTAACCTACTCCTCCTGGAACTGAGGCACACCAGTGCCTCACCATCACAAGGTGAAGGGGGATTGATATTTTAGCACATACCCATTTACTTTGGGATAGTCCTGGAAGTAACACCTGCTGAAATTAGCATATGCAGGACTAAAGTCTGTATCTTATTTAGCACATAGTTTGGTACTGAAGTTGGCGTAAACGAAATGCACTCCCAGGAAAAGGTTTTTTTTCAGAACCTCCATCATTTCCTTTGGCTGAAGCTAAAGGAAAGGCTGACTAGGTCAAGGGGCTTCACAGAACACAGGTTTTGCTGGAAAAGCCCAGTTCATAGCTGTGAAGTACGTTGCTTGCTTTTCTGTCAAGATGAAATCCTTGACAACATTTGCCCATCAACACAGTGTCTCTGCTCCCATCAGCCCTAATATCTTGCCTGCTCTTCCCAGTGCGTTGCAGTGAGTGACAGAGTTTCTGTTCATTTTCTCACAGGCTAGATTTTCTGATCCATATTTTGCTCTTTCCTATTGCTGGCAGGCAGCACAGCTTTGTGTTTCTGAAGCTGTAGAAAAGGAGTTGATTCAGCAATAAGCATAGCCCGGGCCGATTTTGTCTTTCAGTGGCTGTGAGCAATGGGTATTACTCATGCTGTACCTCCAGGATCATTTGAATCTGGTATAAATCTAATCTGCTGCTGAAAGCGGTGGTCTCATCTTGTCCTGTGGGCTCAGTCTTTCACTCCCACAGCCATCCCCAGTGCTGTCACTAGCACTTATGTGGGCCTGTGGTGAGCTGGATCAAAGAGGGCATCCCACTGCAAACCAAACTCTCTCACCCACTGCTTCAACCATGAAAAGCTCCGTACTGATACAAGCAAGTGCTACCTCGGAAGTGCTCAATCTGCCTCTGCTAGGAGTTTTCCTCCCGTAACTGGCTCTGGATACCACAGAAGAAAATTGAAGTGGTAGGAAGTAACTGCTTGCTGCTTTCCAGCAGTCATGGAATTAGTGTTCTACTTGTTTTTAGACTCTCTCCAAATGCCAAAATGGGACAAGACAGATCAAAACTGATGTGGAATAACTCAAAACACTTGTGAATTCACAAGACCTCTGAGTATAGGTCATGAAAGTTGCACCTGCCTAGTTGCACACTGCATTATTTTGTTTCATGCAGTGCTTCAAAGTTCCCTGCTATTTGAGAAAACTATACTTAGGGTGCCAACAAACCTGATTGAAAATATGTTCAATAAACTCCCCAGGGCCATTTGTGCAAAAGACAGTGTAGTTCAAGTAGCATCACACATGTTTAAAATTGCAACAGACACTTTGAAACCATGTGTTGTGTAATGATCAGGGTGCTAAATCATGTGTCAAAGCTGAGGGATCTGGTTTCACTGGAAAGTGCTAATGTTTTTTGATGCTGAGTAGAAGCTGTGTTTAAAAGAAATGATCAGAAAGCACAAGCCAGTTTATGAGAGCATTACTGCTTCAGATGTGGTTTATCTACTTTGCAGCAAACCCAGCCTGCAGCAAACATATTTTGGACATACGAAACGAATCATCCTATCTGCACACAAACCTCCCATAACAGTTTGCCTCGGTAGTAAAAGTAATCAGTGATTAAATTGCTGCAACAGTGAAGTTGGTAAAAAGTGATGTGTCAGAGAGAACACGTCGTTTAACCGTAGGTGCCCTTCTGTTGAAAATGAAGGCTTAATGCTGCTTCTTGGCCAAATCTGAAACTCATTAGTCATTTCAGTGATTTGAAATTCATCCAAGACTTTCTCAGAACTGTTCCTAATAATCTGTCTGCACTGTCTTGCACTTGGCATTGCCCCAGTACGTCCCTGCAAATCTGTTGCACCTGACATTCTTGGTGTCCATAAGCCCAACCAGTGTTTTTGGCTGGTAGCTCACTAAGAACTTGTCTATACTATGATGAGCTGGACAAATTGCTTACCATTTCCCCAGGAAAAAGGTCCATTTTCATTCTGAAAAATGGGAGCTACTAGAACTCATCTCGGAGTAGAAAGAGAAGAGCTGGAGCAGTCATTAGCAGCTTTGGGACCAGAGGAAAGTAAGCAACTTCCAATCAAGAAAACCCCAAACTGGGATATCTCTGTAAGGATAAGAATGAAGCCAGACTGGAGACGGCAACAGAGAAAAGCCAGGTACACAGCAACACAGAGACTGATATCTTTACTCTGCCTCTGGAGCCATGAACTGATCATGCTTTTGCCCAGTTCTGAAAAATTACTTATTCAAGTGTAAAATATTCCCTCAGCTAAAGTGAGATTTTCCGCATAAAGCTTTAGTTGAGGGTAGGACGTCCGTTTTCTTTATTTAATTTCTTGTCCCTAGAAGATGTGACTCAGGACAGCCTCTAAATAGAGAAACCACATTTTGAAATATGTAAAAAGTGGTTTATACTGTCAAATGGAGCATAAGGCAAGCAGTAGTGATAGAAATTCAGCAATTTTTGTGGATGAAGATGCAGGATGTACAAGAGATGTATATTGATCTATATTGGGTTTTTTACCTCATTGAGTTTTCAGAGAAAATTTGGGATGGAAGCCCACTGTGTAACTTCAATCTACTGACTGGTCTGAGATAATTTTAAGCCCCTCACACTTTGCAAAAACAGATCCCAGAGCAGCTTGCCATGAACAGGAGTCCTGTAACCTCATTTAGCGTCCTGTTTGCACTAGCCCAAATGTCAATCCCTGCCTGAGCAGTGGTCCAGCACAATTTCCTTTGGAGTAGAGATTCCAAGGCAGTGTGTTGGAGAAGAGGAGGTTCCGGGGAGACCTTATTGCAGCCTTCCAGTACCTGAAGGGGCTACAAGGAAGCTGGGGGGGGACTTTTTACAAGGGCCTGTAGTGACAGGACAAGGGGTAACGGGTTTAAATTGAAAGTGGGGAGGTTTAGATTGGATATCAGGAAGAAGTTCTTCACGGAGAGGGTGGTGAAACACTGGAACAGGTTGCCCAGGAATGTTTTGGATGCTCCATCCCTGGATGTCTTCAAGGCCAGGCTGGATGAAGCTTTGAGCAACCTGGTCTAGTGGAAGGTGTCCCTGCCCATGGCAGGGGGGGTGGAACTAGATGATCTTTAAGGTCCCTTCCAACCCAAACCATTCTATGATTCTATGTTTCTGTGAATGAACTCCTAGCATTTTCTTGTAACATCAGTCTTCAATGTACTCTGTCACCAAGCTCAAAAGAGGTCCACAAACACAGGCAGATATATTCCTGCCAAGGCCCTACTCCTTAGCTAAATTCAGCTCTTCCAGTGCCACCTCAGCCTCAAAATATGTTAGCGCTATAGGCTAAGAGTTTCTTAGCCTACAATGTCTCTTTTTTCTTCCTTCACAATATCCAGCTCAACAAACTGGATAGGCACCCTGATATTTGATTT
Source organism: Eurypyga helias (assembly GCF_000690775.1). Lineage (NCBI taxonomy): Eukaryota > Metazoa > Chordata > Aves > Eurypygiformes > Eurypygidae > Eurypyga > Eurypyga helias. Next base: position 26,015 of record NW_010265031.1, on the reverse strand, counting down.
AGTTGAAAATGTCAGGAATTTTAGACATCTTCAGCAGTAACAATACCGCTTCAACAGCTCACCTTTCATTACAGTCTCTGCAATTGTCAGCATTAAACCATTGTAAACCACAAACTTTGGCCATTTAAAGTACAGTTTATAGAGAGATATTTAATAACAACCCATTTCTGGCTTGATAGGGTCTTTCTGATTTATGCATCCTTACCTGGGTTGCAGCATGTCCCTCACACAATTTCTTAAAGGCTACTCCAGAAAGCACGGTGATACAGTCCTGGCACTCTGTTCCAATATCAACAATCAGTATGAGGAAATGCTATAGTTATTAAACCCTGCTGTATCCACTTGAAATCTGTGTGATCTTCTTAACAAAGCCAAGCTGTCTTCCTCAGATGCCAGGTCTCTCTACTGTACACCTCACGTCATGGAATCTGCTCTGGGGCTACAAAATGAAAACTGGATTAATGTCAACAGCTAGAACAGGTCTCACCCTCTGTGAGTCTGTGTCTTGCCATCTGTTAGAATAAAAGCCCTAGACAGAAATATGAGCATAACAGATAGGAAGGAAACGTTACTGAGCTGGTGTGCTGTGAGAACTTCAGCGTAGGCATCTGGAAAGGAACAGGGTCTCTCCTAACACATAATGAAAAAAATTTAGAGTAGTGCCACTTCATACAGCACTTTGAGTCACAGGATATGTCCTTATGAGTCCTAGCACCTCATACGAGAGGCATGCACATCTGGATGCTGTAATGAGGGGATGGCTTTCTGCTGTAGCTGTTCACCTCCACACTCAGCTAACCCAGATGCCAGGGAGCACCTGAATTAACTTTACCGGGGGTGGCGTATTCTGAAGCACTCCATGAAGACATCAAAATCTTTAAGATTTACTCTCCACACTTGAAAAAACCTATCACATGACCTTTGTTTAAGCAATAGGATGCGCATGGTCCAAATCAGTGTTTAGGATGAAGATCTGGATTCAGGGACCAAAACAAAATCAGTAGCCAAAAGCCAAGCCGAAGGTCAGGGGAAGGGCTAGCAGCAACAGGCTTCAGTTGTCAGCCAGCCCGGGAGCAACTGCAAGTTCTGGCCACTCTCTCCAGCCAGTAACCCGGGGTTACTTTAGCATGACCCAAAGCGGTTGCTTATTCAGTCATTCCTGCCAGGCCTCACTGGCAGGGAGGTCTGGTCCAAACCTAGGACCCAGAAACAAGCACTTGGGTTTTATTTGAGAAAATAAACAGAGCTAGGGTTTCAAACTGTGGGTGTCAAATGCCCATGAAGAACTTGTACGGTACAGGTCATTCTCCCTTCTCGGCTTGAAATATTCCACATGAAAATCTGGCAGACCATATCTAAGCAACAAACATATTTGTCCCACTGTGGGATCTATTTTGAGACAATACTTAACCGAAGAAGGGCTCAGCCTGAGGGAAACTTTTTTCCCTGTCACTAGTAACTTGCAGAGGCAATTTTCAAATATGCTTAATGTTGGACATTAAGTAAATGTCTAAATTCATGGGCATCAACAGCAGCCAATTAATAGCAGACAAAAAACACTTTTGACAGCCTCCCCCACATAATTCCCTCTGTTGGAAACACCATAAGAAGGTTAATATCCAATAAGATTAATATGAAGAAATGAAGAAAGTGTTCATCCTTTTAGCTTCTTGCATCTGTGTAATTCTTCTCTTGCAAATGGTAATCCTGTCAAATGTCATGATGATTTTGTAATTTTGTTTTTTTAAATGACAGGATACTTTAACAGCCATTACTAATATCTCTTGGTATGCAAAGCATGGCCATGATACAATGCAGGAAAACTTCACAATTCAGAGAGCAAAATTATTAAATGCAAGCCTGAAAAATATATTCTGCTTCTGTAGAGTTTGGTATGAATAAATCTTACAGAAGGTAAATGCAGATTTGGACAGTGTTCTTATGTTTTGCATGAGTGAAAATTGAATGATGATATCAATTGCCGCTTCTTTGGGAAGCTGAAGTAATTTGATTGACTAACTGGAATAATGCCAGATTTGTGTTAATATATCTGAGCACAGAACTAAGCATTTATCTTTCCTTTATTTGCTGAAGTAGCTCCCACTCTTATAGGAAGTCTCACTGAAGCTGATGAAGTACTTATTTGTTGTGTATGGCACAACTGATTTATTAGGTTTACAGAAATTACAGATGCCACTGAGCATTGTCATGTGTTTAGTAAATGTGATATGTTTCAAAAATTCTTGCATTTCTGAAATGATGCTTTACCATGCTGACAAAGCATGGTAAAAAAATCACAGCATTTATCACAATCACAATCACATAAATTTATCACAGCATTTTAAAAAAAATCCATTTCATAGGAAATTGAAACATACATTTGTTGCAATTCTATATTAAAGCTAATAACAGAACTTTTACATTTCTCATACAGCAGAAATACCATTTTGAACCTCATTTTTATTCACTGAAGCAAGAATGGGAGTAATTTAGAATAGGAGATTCCAAGTTTTCTGTGTGGATTTTCTTGTCACTTTGGAAATCCCTAAGAGAATGGAACTGAAAATCACATCACAAGCAACAACTTGTATACTTAGAATATCAAATGTCCTTGGGAAGTTACATGAACAACATGGCAAAGCCAGTGTATGCATACTCTACTTCCTTTCCCTGCATTCATTACATCATTGCACCTTCTCATCTTGCACTGCAGCTCTTGACTCTTTCAGGTAGGCCAGAGCAAGCTGCTTGTAGATCCACACTATAAACCAAGATACCTTGAAATTATTCCAATTGGTGGGGGAAAAAAAAAAAAGCAACCTTAACAAGGAAAGAAAAAAACAAAATTCTCAGAGACCTGTGGCTGCTTTCTTCTATAAAAGATGCTTGTTCAAGAAAACACTAATAAATCTAGCTGAAGTTCCAGTTTTTCCCTTTCTCTTTCACTTCATTTCACTTCATTTCACTTCATTTTATTATTTCATTGTTTCATTTTTCATCTTTTTTCCTGTTTTTGCTAAACCAGATCAAGAGGTTAGGCAGGCCCTCATACATACACTGACACTGAACAGAATCATATGGGAAGAACACAGTTTTTGTCCATGGGATTCCCTGGCTTCTTTGTTGCAGAATATGACAAGTTTGTAGTGAACAAGGCAGGGGATCATAAGGAAGGGACAATCTCACAGGAACGGAAGCCAAGTACTCTCCCGGACAACCTTGATTCCATTACAGCACATTTTTCCATACAGAGATTTGCAAAACGTATCCATATCATAATTCATTGCATACAAAGATGGCATATTAGCTTGTAATACATTCTTTGGGGCTTCTCGTTGGTATTGAGTTCAAACACTAATATATGGAAGAGGGAAATCTAAGCCTTTTATAAATATCTTTCCATTTTTTGTCTGGATTCTTTTGGGAAGTATAGTGAGATCTTATTTCCTGGAAGTTTTTTCCATGTCCATAGTTTGGAAGTATTCAGAAAGCCACATTCTAGCTGACAAATACACTACATGTTTCCAATGTATTCTTTATTGTTTGGCTATTAACCCTGCCATAGAAATTTAAATTCTGTTTAGTAGTGCAGCCCTATTTCTCTCCAGCAAATATGATTCCAGTAAGCACAGGCAGGCTTTGCTGTCTAGTTTGGATGATTTTCTGGGCAGTCTGATAAGGTACTGTGGTATTGGTAGCAATGGGAAAACTCCTACTTTTTCATTTAAGTGTCAGCATTGTTTTTTCAGCATCCAAATATAAACATGGGGTGTATTCATACTTTGTGTTAATACAATTTAATTTATTAGTCTCTATTTTCTTTATTTATTTACATAAATTACCATTCTTCAGCTCTTCCTTCTTGCTATAAACCAGTTTATTATATGGCAAAACTTGCCTGGCACTTCTGCTTTCTGTTACATGCAAGCGATCATTTTGTTTGCTTTCTTGCTGATTTTTAGGGTCAAAAATATTTCTTCTGTCTCACGCTATTTTACCATTAGCCTTTCAAAGATCCTCTCTCAGAATATTCAGACTGTAAGCATTTGTGGGGAAGAGGTATTTGTTTCCATGATATTTTTTTTTTCCTGTTTTAAACACAAGCAACTAATTGCTTATTCTTAGAATATGAATAGAGCTGATGCCAAGGAATTTCCCCAGAGCAGGGAATTTTTGCTTGTTTGGCCAGACTTGCAGCACATCCAAATGGATATAAATTCATTTGAGGCAATAACATATTACTAATTTATATGGTGATAATCTAATGTATTTTAGTTTAATTACTTTATAACGTGGAAGGTTAGTGTGTATGTATCATTATAGTCAATTTATATGTCTCATGCTAAATACCTGAGAAAGAGGGAGCCAGCAATAAATTTAGTGTCAAAAACTGTAGTCTTAGCGTTATTTGTCTTGGGAAATGTAAATGGAAGGCTGGTTGCCATACAAGATTTTTTTCTTCACAGCAATGTTTCTTCTATTGCATCATCAACAGGTATCTGCTTTGCTTTATGGTTGCTAAATTCAATCCTTACCTAAAGTTTTTTAGGAGGCCTTGATGTCTGAAAAAAACAGGCAATAATGGTAATTTATATAAAATGGAAAATTAAAGGAAGAAAGCTCCCAATCCTTTGATAGAAAGGTTATTAATGATATTCATATAATCTGTTATTCATATTGCTGTGCAGATGGTTCTGATCAAATCTGGTTTTTCTCACCGTTTTGTACATCAGATGAACAAAAAGGCACATTAAACTGGCATTTGCAGGACAGAACAATTGTCACCACAGTTTTCTGAAGTTAGCTTTGCTCTTTTCATATATCCTCTTCCAGTTTTGTCAGTAAAGAAAGAAACCCTAACAAACTCGAACACAAGTTTGCAATCTCTCTGTTGAGGGCTGTGCCAGTGTACTGAATTTTATGCTTCTTTTAAGGAGCACAGATTCACTAAAAGCAATTATAACCACATGGGAACATTCAAGGCAGTCAAGGAAGAGAATGAATTAAAAATGAAAGAACCTGGAAAAGTGTCTTGCAAAGTATCAGTGTCAAGAGGCACTAATGTTCTGTAGGAATGAAACTATGCAGATAACCAAACAAGCATAGTGAGAAAGGACAGCAAGTGACATTGCCATACCGGTGATGTGGAAAGCAGCCCAGCCAGATGATGTTTCCTGGATAAAGCCAACAGCAAGCACAACCATGTGGTGCTGGGCTGAGCTGTAGCAACCTGTCACCCTTGTTATGCACATAGATTTGCTGTCTTTAACTACAAACTAAGGTGACTCAGAACACCGAATGTTTTTGATTTGCTGTAGGCATTTGCTGATTCTTGGGAGCTGAGATTGATCATTTGCCCAATACTACTCAGGTGACATGGGAGGAAGCAGAAACCTGGGCACAGATGAGGAAATACAGGCCTGCCCTCCCTTTTGATACTGATGATGGTCCACGCAACTGTTGGGTCCTTACAGGACTGGAAGCTTGAACATTTCCAGCATCAGACAGGAAATACTCCGGTGCCTGCTGCCATTGTGAAAAGATAAACACTTTGAGAAGGATATGTTTCCTAACAAAATCAGAAAGCCCAGAAAGCCCAAGTGACTAATTCTCTGAGTGATCCTGGGATCCAAGGCCAGACATTGCTTTGCCTTCTTCACTCAAAGGTGAGAAAATGCCTACACAAACCAGTGCAAGGCAGTGTCATTAGTCATTCCCCCTCATGACAACTGGAAGAGGCAATGGTCCTTCTCACCCTTTTCAGAGCACATGCTGTGGATGACAGCATTCAAGAAATGAGAGCATTATTGAATACCCTCCTGCCCCTGCAAAGGTTCTCACTCTCCTTTCCATCACCAAGGGAGAGGCACTAAACCACAGAGAAGCACTCACACTGGTTCCTTCTTACCGTGCTCATGAATATTTCATTCCTAAATCGAAAAGTTAAACCGCTGCAGCTAAAGGGAAATGATATGTTGCATTCCCCTCATTAGTTCCCAAAAATGAAAGAACTGCAGGAACACGGTTGGTGTGGTGTGACCTTTTTTCAGCCAGGGAAAGAAACCAGACCAAACCCAGAAGGACATCTGTGCTGCAGTGGTGCTGAGGAGCATGGAGGGAGAAGGAGCATTTAAAGTATTTTCCTGCTTTCCACATTTCACAGTAGTTGTAATGGGCATGTCTGTGTGGAACAAACTGGCTTCTCCAAATACCCTGCAGAGCTCACTTCTGCACTTTGTAGCTACACACTGGTGGAGTCTGGGAGCTTCACTTAGGGCTGTCAGCTGTGAGTAGCAGGAACTGTCAGCATAAAAAAAGGCTGACAGGCAGCATACAGACCAAATAGACTGTGAGAGCCAATCTTTGATCTCATTAAGGTTTAGTTGCCCATCTCTAAGATAACTAGTTTTTAACTCTCAGACTGATCAGTGGAAATATCCCTTGTTAAAGACAATGAGAAACAGAAAGGGAGCCTTATACTTAGACGAATTCTTATATTTGTAGAAATCTCTTTTCAAATGAAATTGTACTTGCAGTACTAGGAAGACTACAATAGCTTTTACGGCAGCTGGAAATTCCTCAAATAGCACTTAGGACTTTTAGAATTAGCAAAAGTTCTCCTTAGACACTGCAGATAAAAGCCTGGCTCCTGGAATTCAGTGGGAGTTTCATCATCAGTTTCGGTGGAGTCTGGGTTTCAACACACAAGCATGAAGTCACAGAAATTAGAGATGGAAAAACTGCTTAATCATTCAGACCAGACCCAAACACTTTTTTTAATTTCCCCTCCCCTTCCCACCCCCCAAGGATTTCTTTGGCATCTGAGAACATTTTGCAGACTTTTTGTTCTGAGATGTTCTTTCCTTCTTTCCTAAATATCTCAGATCCATTATTTGGCTGGGGAGCTGAGAAGCAGGGCCAGCAGCTTGGAGCTGACCAATGGGTCCATCTCCCTTCTCCCTTCAATACCTTGCCAGTACTGATACACTCTTGTGCTCCTAAGAAAGATGGGAAAGAGCTTATGTCTCCTCCCTTCACCTGCAGGATGCTTTCCTGCCATAATGTATACATGAAAATTCCTGCCAACTGACTAACCCACAGTGGCCCCCTGAAGCCCAGCTTTGGTCACTATGACTTTAACCTATCCTGTGCAGGTTCAGCATTATATCCTACAATGGAGCTTTTACGTCCTTTGTAGGATTTACACACACAATTTTTACACGATCTAAAAAACCAATATCTGTTAAGGCGTGCCATGACCCTAACAATCAGGGTTGCAGAAGCAAGAGGAAAACCAAGGTGGTGTTATCCAAGTGTGAGGAAGACAATGCTTACTCATAAGATACTGTTTGAAAGTTTAGCAGATTTGGTCTACATAGTCTAAACCGATAGCTTCAGTCAGTCAGCTTTCCTAACAGGGCAAGATAAGTCAGAGCAGGACCAGGCATGAGAGTCAGGTCACCTTTATTCATATCTTGGTAACTTTGTGAAAAGCAGCGATCTAATGGAGCTTCACAGGAGACCTTGTGAAGAGAGTTGAGCAGGTGCACTGGTATGGTGAAAGAAGGCGGAGCACCATGACAGATATCTAAAATGATTAAAGTTGCTAAAGCAGCAGATTATGTGCGAGGGTATTTTCAGAAGTGTCAGGGGTTGTCACACCTTCTGATCACAACCAGGTCTGGGAATCTGTGAGTGCACTATCTCTGTCTGCTGAATAACACCTTTGATGCTCAGGCTTGAAGACACTGAAGAAAATGTCTGTAAGCAATGAGCTGCTTCTCCCTTATGCCTTTTGAGAGTTCACTTTTAGGAAGCTTTAGGAAACTTCTTTTCCTTATGCTTATTCTGGTTGTTCTTACTTTTACTTCATTATTTCTAGCTGTATATCTTAGCACAGTCTTCTTGACCCCTGGTGATATATCACAAAATCTTTCTAAGGTTTTGAAACACAAGATAGATGCAGGAGGGATGGTGAAGGGGAGTTACGGGGTGTGGGTGTAAGCACAGGAGATGTCTGGGCCCCATGGCTGCATTACAGTGCAGGTGAGATGCTGATACCCTCTGGTCTCCTTCCTCCCACATTAGGAGATTGGGTTGTCCCAGCAGTCTGCAGGCAAGCCCAGTCTTATTGCCAGTCAGCTGATGTAGATAACCTGGGCAACACCAGGACAGCAGGAAAATTTCCTTTTCTTTCTTGGTATTTGTGATGCTGAAGAACATGAAGGATGGCTCTTGTCACAGCTTTACCAGGCTGTGATAATGTGTTAGCATTTCTACTCTTTCCTCATAGGTTGTCTCTTTCGCTTCTGGTTGATTGTGTTTCATTAAACTTGTGGGTGAGTACGTAAGGTGTATGCAATATCTACAACGCAGATGTCTACATGGGAGCTAGTTCCCTAGCTTCTCTTTATTGTAAATGTTAAAAAAAAAAAAAAAAAAAGAGGCATTTTTAGGGTGTGGTTAACAGACCTACTTTCTAAATCTACAGCAGGAAGAGATGAGCAGTGCCTTAGAGGAGCACTTCTTCTGTCTGAAAGAAGAGCTTAGATGACCAGCTCAGAGAGATGACCAGTTCCAATATACAGATTTCCACTTCTGACACACATGAAGTAAGAGGGAGCCCAACTAGGTACCTATTAAGACATCTATATATCTGAATGACATTTTGATTTGAAGGTACTGAAATCAAGTCTTACAAACATGAAATTAGCTAAAAGCTAGAAATGGATTTATGGGTTCTAGACATTCAAATGTGAAAATCGGGCCTTTCATGTTTGCAGTGAAGAAATGTGTGAATCTTTTCTCCATTTTCTACTTCCTCTAAGACAAAATTTTATAGTTTTATCCTTATAGGGCTACATCCTACACCTACAGATCAAGACCTAAGGGAGCTGGTGATCTGGACAGCTGTAAAATCTTAGATAGGGTCTAGAAGATGCAAACCATATGTTTGTCATGCCCGTCAAATCCTGGAATTAGACTCATCTGTAGATCTGCATTTTATCTGCTGCCGTATGGGAGGGGTACAGTGTACAAAGTATGGATGAAGATACTGGTCTAGGTAGAGATCAAGAGTACCTGGTAAGAGCACTATGCATGGGAGAAGGAATACATTAGTGAATATGTCTCTTGCTCTTTATGCTGGACATGTGCGTTACATTCTGCATGCACTTACCCAAGGGCCCAAACTGCAGCCCAGTGTAAATTATTTCCCAGTTTTCCTCTCTTCTTATCAACAGTTGTGTTCCATGGAGCTTTATAGTTTGATGTGTGACTGTCAGAGAGGCAGATCACATTATCCAAAGTTTTCTGCACATGAAAAAATAGTATAGCATTTAATTTTAAACACTACTTGTCAAGAACTGCATAGCAAATCACACATGATCTCTCCCTTTTCCAATTAAAAAGCCTACCTTCAAGAAATGTGGCAATAAGCAGAGGCACATGGGCTGTTTGGCAGGCTGCCTGAAAATCCCTGCAACCAATGAATAATGATTACACTACAGATCGTCTGCCCTCCAGAAATAGACTGTACTGTCTCTTGAACCTGCTGTTGTGTCTTTGTACACAACATCATGGAGGTGAATATTTTTTTCTTCTGGATGCAGTGAGGAGTCAGATTTTCACTTAAATTAGAAATGTGATTACACAGGGCCTGATAGTACATAACGTTGGTAAAATATTAAAATATATCATCAATTCTGCTTCAGATTTTCCATGTGAATATAAGTATTTTGTTGCTTGTTATGTAAAGGTAGAACAATCCAAAAGAATGTTGTTTTCTTGTAGTCTCCTATTAAAAATTTCAATACTGATTGAGATAAATGGCTGACATAAACCAAATGTTACTAAACATAGAGAGCTGTCAGGGCAGGTCAAGTCATTTCAAGTACTCTTCCTCCACCCATAACAGAAAAATTATTTTCATTCTCATCAGGGAATTAGTTGATAAATCACAAGCCAATCCTACCTTTCGCTACAGGCAGACGCATCCAGAGAAAGTGCTGATGGGTCACGAGGAACAAAAATGCCTCCAGAATGTTGGATGGAGAGCAAGCCATAAATAGCTAGAACAGTTACGAATTGGAGTGAATGAAGAAGAGATTTGCTTTCCTGCTCTTTTTCTGAAGCCACGGTGCATCTCTATTAGAAATTAGTAGGCGCTCAGCACCTTGATATTGGCACCACTCTTTCTTCACACCAGATCCATTTTATTGCCTAATATTAAATGTACATGATTATTGGACAGTGGCACTTGTTTTTTGCCTCTATGTTTCAGTGACTTGAATAGAAGTCACAGGGATTTCCGTTGACTGCTGAGCAAGGAAAATAATATTTATTCTCAATTCTTAGGACTTCCAAAGGAATATGTTTTTATCAACTGAATGGGAATTTAGGAAGTTTATGTATGGACAAACTATTCCAATCTATGTCTGAGTTTGACAACCAAGTAGAATTTAAGAAGCAAAAGACTGCACGTCAGGAACTTGTCAGTACTGGAGTAGCATTAATAGGAATGTCAACTCAACTCTCCTGTATGCTTCTAAGTGGTTCAATTTAAAAACTTTTGGGTTTAGGATATAAAACGGAACATAACATGTAAAAATAAATGGCTAAACTAGGAAAAGGTTTCAGAAACTTTGGAATTGGTGGATTCAGCTTTTCTCCAGAAATCCTGAAGACAAAAAATGAATACAGATTCTGAACAAGGCTTCAATTTTGCTGCCTTTCTGAAGATTTAGAAAGTATGCTAATTTTAGTCAGATTATCAGAACTTGAAAAGATCTACAAAGGTGAAAAGGATTAACTCTGATGTGCTGTGTTACTGATTGGGATGTGAATCCGTGATTGGTTATGCATCAGCTATATCTTCTTTGTCACTGGCTGCATAAAAGTAAATATATATAGGATTATGCACAGCCATAGACATTGACTGGATCAAAGTCACAGATGAAGTAATCAGACATCTCTGGAATAATGGACCCAAAACTTAAATAGTTTATAAGTATATTATATTGCTCTTTTTCTTTTCTTTTATAAAAAAAAAGAAAAAGTTTCACTTGATATTTCAGGGCTGGACATCTAGCCCTCAAGAAATTATTGGGTTTTTATAAGTCCATAAAGAGAGCTACATGTTTCTTTATTTGTTATAAATATCAAAGAAAGTGAAATTATATTTTTGATTTTAATACACAAAATGAAATTTATCCTCTAACATACAAGCTATTGCTAAAGTGAAAGAGCATTTAAAATTTTAAGACTGTGTATAGTTTTCTGATTCTTTTCCTTATAAAGAAAGTTACTTTCTGTAATTATTTCCTTTCAACATCATTCTCTTATTATATATATCAACCTTGGTTCAAGCATCTTGATACTATTGTCACATGTCAAACCAAACATTTCTTGGCAACAGGCAAGGGCAAACAGATAGGTTTACAGTTTGCTTTTATAATTAGCTCCTGTGTCAGTGTGAAAGCTACGAAAAAGTGTTAGGATACATGGCCAAGGTACATGATCATGAAGTGCCATGCAAGACTACCTGCTAGGCTCATTTTCAACAATGACCCTAGTGAAAAAATAGGTACATAACAGTGTGTAATTTTGGGCAGGGCAAGGACAAGATCAGTGATTAAAATGTTTCATTACTGAAGCTTAAAGAAATTTAAGTGGAGATGGACCATGGCAGGTCATCACAGAAACCTGGAATCATCCCACCTAATTCCAGGTCCTTGGCAATAGTGCTTAAGTTATGGGCAGAGACTTGCTAGATTTCTTTTTCTGTCAGTGGGGAGAGAGAGGATGACTGCCAGAGGCAAATGTCTGGTGTTAGAGGCAATGAGTGAAAGCGCAACTGTTTCCAGACATAGGGAAGGTGGCATGTATTACC
>NW_010265031.1:0-14110 GCF_000690775.1 Eurypyga helias | reverse complement strand
GTGGCACGTAATGCCCTCACATCTTTCCACATATGTTCCTACAGAAGAGTAGTTTACATAAGGTGTAACTCAGCTGTGGCTGCTGCAATTCATACTCTGCACCCCCAACCCCCACCCGCCCACAATGAGTAGATGCTACCCATGGTAGGAAAACTTCAGAGTTTATGGGTTACATGAGGACAACTTCCTTAAATTAGGCTGAAAATCATACTACAGCATTCTTCATACATTGTAACATGGTAAAAGGAATTGTCTGGACATAGAGGAGACATGATTGTACTGGGTGCAGATATGGTGGAAGCAAATAAGCTGACCAGTGGCGTGGCTGCTACCCTTGGAAAAACCACACAGGGTGCTGGTGCAAGAGGAGCTTAAGGACTGACTCAGGTCTCCCCCAGCCCTCCCAGGAAATTCACCACTAAATAATGCATTTGCCTAAGATGTGTGAATCTACACCGCAGTTTTTAATTATGTCACATTCTGTTTGATAGGGGAATGTGTTATGGTGTTCTACTTGACTGTGTTGTCTTCTTATGCCTTGCAAAAGCTTAGGAGGTAAATGCAAACCCATTTAGACTATGTAAGTGTAGATGAGTTTGAACATGTATATGCTCAATTATATAATTTCTGCAGGCTGAAACTGTATGTTAAATGCAGCTGTTCTCATCTGACAGAGGTTTTTGTACTGTGTTGAGCTATGGGGTTGATACAACAGGACATGCAAGAAACCCAGGACCACGTTGTCCAACTTTGTTTCTAGAAAAATAAGTAGTTTAGTTTCATATTTTGGATACACTTCAACAAAATGATTATGGAGATGTGTTAATCTGAACACATACTTCAGAATGGTTAAAGACTTTTCTTTGTCAGGGTCTTATTTATCTTTATGCATTTGTTCTTTACTGTGAATACATCCGTAGAGCATTTTCCTGAATGAAGAATGTTCTCTGTGTAATGTGTGCATTTGTTTTCTTGAAAATGTAATGAATTTGAGACACTTTCAGCTAAACAAAGAAGTGTTCTGCAAATTCTCTTCGTTCTTGACAGCTCTGCCCCAAGGACAGGACCATTGGGTCCCCAGACTTGGGCAATCAGTTTTGTCTGAGAACAGTGAACCATCAGAACCTCCTGTTAGCGCTCAGGAAAAGTGTTGATTACCCTACATAGCTGCAGGATAGAGAAAGAGATGATTTGGGCTTAACCATTATTTGGCCCAGTATGAACCAAATACTAAAGGAAAACTTGCATCCTTCCTCCATCATATTTTCCTAAGAAGTGGTAAATCTGTTTCCTTATTGGCTCTATCTGCATTTTTTTTTTTTTTTTTAATAACTCCAGGCTAATGGCTTAAAGTTTCAGAACACTGTCAGGCATTTTGATCCACAGAATGATGGAGATAAGGGGTTAGGTGTTTAAATACTCTAGTGATAACAAGAGGGGTGCAGAGCATCCAGATCTATTTCACTGAGCACAACAGAAAGAAGAACATTTTCCTGGAACCCAGAAAAGGTCTATAAATACTGTGTTATTATGTGTCAAAATAGACACCTCTGTGTTGCAAGTTGATTCAGGTTACTTGGCTATTTCTCTAACTAGACACTTATTGCTCCCTATCTTTTGTTTCTCTGATCTAAAGCAGCCGTAACGTGCAAGCATGGATTCATCACATCAGTGAGAGAAGAGAGCCATTTAGTTTGCTGAGCCATCAGTGGGGGCAGTATGTGCTCCTGTATTAGGTCAGGTGGTTGTGGCCATGCAGCCCCTCCATTCAGATCAGGGCTACAGTTACCTCTGTCTTAAAAGCATTGTCCCTCCAAGCATTGCCTCACCCCAGCTGTGCTTGTGAGTAAGTTTTGAACAACAAAATAAAGACAACAGCCAGCTAGTTTCTGTACACTCACTTATCCATCCTTCCGGAAGGTGAGTGTTATAAAAAAATACTATTGTAAACATATTTTTTTTCCCTTATAAATGGCAGTAAAGGGAAGCAAGGGACTGATATCTACTATGTAGATATTTATAGTAAAATGACTAGAGTTTCATGACCTTAGAAACTTCTAATATTTATGACAGCGTAAAATAGCCTGGAAATGAGTGTACTATTACTGTGATGTGAATTGGATAATTTAGAACACTGAATATTTGACTTCAGAAATGTGGGGGGCAGTTGCTGGGAAGAAATGTACATCTTCAGAAGCGAGTATGATCCCTACTTCTGTAGTATAGAACCACCGCAGGCATCAATATCTTCAATGTGTGTTAGAGGAGGAAAATGGCATGATTCTTATTTATGGTTGAAGAACCAAGGCAGATGTATTTTTACTTAACTAGCCAGAGTATTTGATCAGTTTGCTGCCCTTTCCATTTGTTACCAGAAGCCCACCAGAGCCTATTACCACATCCCTTACTGGGATGACATGACCATTCATACGAGCTCTCTTAGTTCATCTCAGAGCTGCTCAACTTAGACCTTATTTGTAGTTTTCAAACCACATTTACATGTGCTGCAAAGGCAGGTCTGTCTGTCCTCTGAGGCAACAGCAGTGGCTGCATCTTTAAAATAGAGAGGCCAGATGTGTTCAGCTACATAATGCCAGGAGGAGGACAGTGGGGTGTAAGAAAGGCAACACTCTCCATTCTTCCCCTATCTCTGCCCATGGTCATGAAGACAGAGAGATTTTCCCCAGGCCATACAGGTGGGCTATTTAAGAGTCTGTGAGTTAGGTCCAGGCCTTTTGAGCTTTGGGTTGACTTCAAATCTGGGCCTCTCAAGCAAAAATAAAGAAAGAAGATGATTTATGGAGAAATCAGTCAGTAAAAATGCATTGTTGGATGTGAAAACCACTAATGTTCCTTATTAAAAACTCAGCAAGGAAAGAGTATTAAACAGAAAAAGATTTAGTCCAGAATATAGACTGAATGCAGACTCTGCAATGCCTGGGATAAATTTATCCTCTAGTGTTCTTTTTCATTAACTTCTCCATGTTCACAACATATGTGATAAGGCAACAGAAATGTGGCAAAATAGCTGGGGCTTTTACAAGGTAAGATGCTGCCTTGTGCCTTTGTTTGAACAGAACTAGTCCATAATGCCTCCTTCAGTGTGTGGCAGTCATGGGCTATTCCAAATCAGCCAGACCTACTTATTTATGATATTCAATTCCCTGGCTTTTGCCAAGATTAATAAAAAGCATCAAAACTTGCATAAAATGGCAAATAGGTATAGTAGAAGGGGAAAACTAAAAAAACCCAACAATTTACTTCTATGGTGAGCAAAGTAATTGAAATTCTTAAGAACAGATGTTACTTAAAATTCACAAGCACAGATCAATGTTTTGCAGGATAAGGAAGTTCACCATTTAAAGATTGTGCTGGAACTCAGGAGTCAAGTAACAGCAAGCAGAAGAGATGCTATATTAGGATTTGGTGAGGCTGTATGCATGGATTCATAGATGGCAATTCCTCTGTACTCATTAACTGTTCTTTAAAAAGTTACAGGATGTATAGGACATCCAAAGTAATTTTCTGTGGTCATAGGCAAACAGCACAACTAGTTTGCTGGCATTTCAGATGTTCTGTATCTTGTTTTAAATTCTTTAGATTCACTGTACTATATAAAAATGTGAAAGTTTGCATATAGGGAGTTGTGGTTTTGTTCAGATCTGTGGTTTTTGCATCCTGGAAGTCTTGTTTTGAGAGCAAGTCTAGTCATTCCAAATTGATTACACAAAAGCTATAGAGTAGGTTATAATTTCCATGGTGTGTGTAATATGTGGTGTAGCTGATTGGGTGCTTAGAAGTTGTGGTAGACCCTCCAGCTTGCTAACTTCCTAACTCAGCAGATCAGAAGCCTTTAGATACATATGTCCCATAACAAGGATGGCAATGTTATTACTGTAGGTCTAATTAGATATCCTTTAATGTTGCTTTCACCCAAAAAATCTTGGAGATGCATTTAATCTGAATTTGGTTCCTTTCCAGATTTGTTAAAAAAAAAAAAAAGAAGAAAGAAAATAAAGATACATATTTTGTAGCTCTGCCACAGTTTAAAAAATATCACTAAATACTTGTAGGAGATTTCAGGCTGAAGGGCATTAAAATAAAACCTCCCCAGGAAAAGAAAACTTACACCAAGTTACCAAAAAAAAAAAAACCAAACCCAACAACCCTCTCTGCATGAGTAATTGGATCCCAAAATGTAATGAAATGTTGGCTGAACGTTGTGCTGCATACGGAATACTCCTTCTAACAAGCTGAATTCTGAAAACGGTGGAAACATAGGTCAGAGTTTCTGCTCATAAATGATAGTGTAAGAACAAGGAGCTACATTAGAAATAGGTTTCCCATTCATAAATATCTTTATGTTAAGCATTGTTTTCAAGAGACCTTCAAATCGGAAGGGAAAAAATGCATCAAATAAAAACCTACTGGGGCCTAAGGGAACTGAC
Source organism: Eurypyga helias (assembly GCF_000690775.1). NCBI lineage: Eukaryota > Metazoa > Chordata > Aves > Eurypygiformes > Eurypygidae > Eurypyga > Eurypyga helias. Next base: position 9,662 of record NW_010265031.1, on the reverse strand, counting down.
ACATCCTATTAGGAGAATGACATTTTTCTTCTCGAGACAGTATTGTCACTTGGCAGAAATTAAGAGGAGAGAGGGGAAATAGAAAATGTAATTTATACTCCAGCAATAAATTTGAGCTGGAGAATTTTTAACGGAAATATTGGCTTTCACAAAAATAAAATAAAAGAACAGGTGAGTTTGTTTGCAGTCACTGGATCTATAAATAACACAGACTCAGGTTGTCACCACTCTGGGGGAAAAAAAAAAAAGGGATATTGCCTGAATGTACTTGCAAGAGATCTCCCTCTCCTTTCCCTCTCTACAGCTCTGGAGTTTCCCATGCAGTGTGGGACAAGGATGGATCAGGCAGAAAGTGAAGCTGGACAACATTGCTGTGGCTCGGGCCTTCCAAGGCATCAGCAGACAAGCCACCAAAAGCCTCACACAGCGCTAATGTTATTTGACTAATCCTGACATAACAGTGTGATGCTGAAAGCCAGACAAGTTTTTTGTCTCAATTCTGTGTGAGGAGCAGAAAGATGATGAGCAGTTGCAGGACCAAAAGGAGAAGGACTGTCCTGTGTGTTGTGCTCAGTGGTCACTTCCACATCTGTGTCCCAACTCACAAAGTGCCACACCAGTCCTCTCTATAAAGAGGAACTTACAGTATCTTCTGCTGATGCCTGGAGATATGGACAGATACAAACATAAGGAGAAACAGATACTTTAGGTGCATGTTTGCTTTATAAGGTCTTAAACTTCACTGTATTAATAGGATATTATTTAAAATCCGAGCTGCATTTTCAAAATCAAGGCGCACACCAAGTCAAATATATTTGAGGTTCTTTTCATTGTCTACCCCTGTGACAGGTTGAGTGATATTCCATTCTATGATTCTATATAATTGCAAAAAATCCCAGGAAGAGGAATCTTGCCAGACCCTTTCCTTGAGAGTGGCAGATTAACATCTCCTTACTAAAGTGTGTGGACCTCCTCTCACTTTTACTGGCTGGCTGTGTCATTCATGCTTCTTTTCCAGAAGGAAGAAAAGTAAGTGAACCTCTTCCTGCACAATGAAAGCCTCATTTCTTCATCAGAAATAGCCTATGTGTTGAAAATCTTGAATTTCAACTTGCTACTATCAGGAGAAGTCAGATCTATAAGCATTGTCAGACACCCAGGGCTCAGTTCTCCCAAGCCTACGAGAGTATCCCCCCTCTTCTACACATTTATCATAAAGATATTCAAGCTGATGGTCCAGAAATGTATGATTCTCTTGAGGTCCTGTTTAATATCTGCTAGTCCTGTGTGGCAGATACCCTCCCTCAGATATTGTAAGGTCTCTGGAGTGACACTAAGTATCTGTTTATAAGCAACTCCATCAAACACATTAAGACAAATTTATCACAGGATTTTCAAAAACTTTTTGTCACTTGTCTCACACTGAAAGTCACTAGAGGTGCATTTGAATCATTGTCATCATTAACAACCTAAATAACTGGCCTGAAGTACTTTAACCTGTCACCGTGCAGCTACTGAGTATCTTGCATAATAGCTGGTGCATGTCTACTAGATCATTTGTGGGAAAGGTGTAGAAGTGTATCTATAAGCAGGATGAAACATAGGACTTAATTGACTATGTTTAAAAGATTTTTTTATTGCTATATAAAAGCATTACAAATATTTATTAGTAATCAATAATTACAGAAATATGGAATTACATATAAACTTGGCTATATTTCAAGTAAAAAATGTTATGCGCTTGAAAGTTTAAAACATATTTTTAATGATGTATTTGAAACAATGCATATTGTGTCCATTTTTAATCTGTCTACATTGCCATTTATCAGCTTTTTCACCTAATTGATACAGAATTATCTTAATTTTGTCCAATTATAAAATAGCAATCTGTGTTTATTGTCCAAGTCCTGTTCTAATATCATGTATTTTCCAACAGTCTCATAGTTCATAATCCTGTCTTTCAAAAGGTGATAGTGACATAAAGGAAGAAATAAAGCACAGAACCAAGCAGCAGATCAAACTGCATAAAAATTTGTCACATCCCAATCAGAGAATCGTAGAATCATAGAAAGGTTTGGGTTGGAAGGGACCTTAAAGACCATCCAGTTCCAACCCCCCTGCCATGGACGCAGACACCTTCCCCTAGACCAGGTTGCTCAAAGTCCCATCCAGCCTGGCATAACCTTTCCTACCAGTCTCACTGTGGATTGCAGCCTTATTCCTTGTCTGCCTGTGTTTGTTAAATCAAAGACAGAGAAAGAATTGACTTAGGTTACCATCATGCAGTGGCATTAATAAGGTCATCATCTCTGCAGCCTCTTCCCTATCCCTTTTCCCCTTGAATTTCTCTCCATTCAGTAGCTGGAAGAGCTCATCCTGTAGGAAATCCTTCAGCAAGAACAAAGTGATGACCTATTAAGACTGATTGAGGAGCTGTGGCACTTATGATAGAGGGTCAAGGGGTCCCTCCAACTGCCATGTCTTCTCTTGCAAGTGCTCCACAGATCTGTGGCACTTTCTTGGTATCATGCACTGCTTGTGTGCCCCAGCAAGGAGCTGCAGCCTTTTTCACTGGGTTCAGGCTATGGATCTGCAGAGGTTCTTCTCCAACATTTCTCACTGATGCTAGCTTCCCTTGCATAGGACAGGATGATACCTTGAAGCTATAGGCAACTTTTGAACAGGCTGAATGAAGAAAGCGCGTTCCTTGGTACAGCCCCTGCTTTCTGCCACCCTGCCCTGTCTTGCGAGGCTCAGTCCCAGGGGTGTCAAGCATCCAGGGAGCACGGGCCAGGTTACACCCCTCCTGGAAATCTGTAAGAACAGCTGTAGCTACAAGGGAAAAATCACTCCACAAAAACATGGTAGCATCCCATCACTTATCTCCCTGCAAGATGTTTTTCCCCTGAAATAATGGAGTAATTTACACCACAGAAGAAAGAAAATTTGGGAGTTTTCTCCTCTATAATAGGCAGAGCATTTTCTCACTCCAGTGAGACCGGGTTTCCGGCTGGCATAAAGTCACTGACTTTTCTGGAGCTCCACCAATGTAACACAGCGGAAGAGCTGGGCCAAAATAGAGTCACACATCCAGATGAATAAATATTTTAAAGTGCTTATACCTAGAGGGAAGAAACTGAGGAAAGAGAGGACTAGCTGTGCTCCAGGCCTCGAATGCACAGGTAAGAGTCACTATTAAGAATCCATACTTTTGGGGCTATGAATAGGGTCTCCCTCACCTCTGGGTTTTATTCTCTCTCTTCTCCTCCCCCCACCCCAACATGTTTGGCATTTGGAAGTTTGAAGTAATTTCCTCCCTTGGCCTCACCTGGGATCTCTGCTGTCCCAGAACCTCCTCCTGACCTCAGTGTTGTGTTTTCATTTAAAGTCGGGGATGTCTATAAATGTCAGCAGCACAGGGCAATTAGAAGTTTGAAAAGGGCTGTAACATAAACCAGCATTATAGTGAAATGGATACCGCCTTAAGCTGCCTGAAATTCACTTGCTGTTGGAAAGACAATATCCTGCCATTCTCCCATGGTGGCCTTCAATTGAACACATTTGGCTGGGGGTTGACCCATTATTAGGATAAGTCTCTGCATGGCTTGAAACAATGAAGAAACACAGGGAAGAGAGAAGCCAGCAAATTGGGCTGGTAGTTAGCCAGCACTGGGCAGAAATGTGACACTGGATTAGGCCTTAATAGCTGTCTGTGGTGCTATCTGTGAAACCCAATGCTCTCCTTGTTTCCCTGCATTGCAGGGCAGAAGCATGTGGTTAGATGTTGGATGAAATACTCCCCACCTCCCACCCCACACCCTCCCCTTCTTTTTTTTTTTGACTAATAGCCTCTAAAACATACCTCCTGTAACTCTAAAAATAAACATTCACTGCAATAACAATTTGGTTCGTTAACAAGGTCCCTTTTTTTCATATATCATCACACTGTTAATTTACAATGTTTCTGGGTAGCTCTGTCCTTGTCCCTCCAGTGCACATGTGCTGCTTTCCCTCCCTGCTCTAAGTTGCTATATATAAACTCTAATTCTGCCTTCACACCAACTCCATTAAAGCCATTCAGACACCCTCAAAATTCAAAATGCTTCCTCACCGTGAAGGGAAAGGACAGGAATTTCCTGCACAAAATGTATTCTGGATTAATCAACACTACCTTCCCTTTTTTCCATGATGCAACCTGGTGCAAAACCAATATGGTAACACTCTCTGAGCGCCTGGACTGCGTGCTAAAGGCAAACAGGACAAAAAGAAAAAGGCAAAATGTCCAAAGTGATCTACTCCATGGATTTCTAAGCAAATACATATATTTCTGCAGAGTTTTTTCATGGAACCTGTCTGTTCCTACAACAACATTTAATCTTATTGCAATTTGTTATATACAAAAATCTGTACAGGCAGTATTTTGCCAATTTTCTGACAAGGAATTTTGAAAAGAGATGCCTCTGACTTATAAATGTTTGGATTCACAGATGATGTTTTCTTCCTCTTTGAACCTAGTATGCAAACACAGAGGCAGTTTCTTACCTTGAAACATGCATGTGAAAATAATCATGTTTTGCTGTAACTCCTTGAAGTTCCATTGGTTCACTGACCCTGCCTACTGCCTAATAGATACAGGTGTTCTTTTGTGGTACCTTGACTTTTCTTAAAGATACCATGCCACACGTTCACCTAAATTTCACATTTAATTCACAATCAAACCAGGGTGTCCTGATGCAAACCCCTGAAAAGCTTCCCAACAGGCTTTGAGTCAGGCCATGAAGGTTTTTGAAAGGACAGCCTAGCAAAGTGGTAGGATTTGAGCACAGCCACCGTATCCCACCAAGGATGGGGTGTCTTGGGCTGGTCGCTGCGTGTCGTGCTGTGCTGTCCCAGGAGTGTCCCTGGCATGTACGGCTGCACGCTGCTACGACATGCACACTGGAAAAAGAAGGTATGGAGATACGTTACAAAGGCTGATTTCAGAGCATGTGTCAAAACTTCCTAGTCAGTATGATGCCATTTTAACAGCTGTAATAAAACTAGTCCTCTACATGAGATACACAAACAGGTCATGGCCTGTGAAAATATCAGAGGTGTCAAGGGAAAAACCAAAGTACGAGGCTGACGCTGGAAAAAATGTGTAATTTACTACACAATGGTCAGTGTAAGTTCTTGTTCCGAGCAGGACTAACTTCCTAGAAACAAAACTTTGTGGCTCCGTAGGGTATAATATGGCTGTTCCTGCACATTTCTAGTCACCCTGAGATGTTTTGCAAACAGCATGGCGTACAAACTTTATCTCTGACCTTAGCAGTCATGTTATGAAACTTAAAGCATACATGGTCTCAAGTAAATATGTTGCTTACACAGCAAGCATGTCTGCACAGCAGTATAGCGCTGTGCTCCTCGTCTACACAAGGGTCAAGTCCACCCTTGGGAAAGAGCCATGGATGCAAAAAGACTATTAGGTTTGTCTAAAAATCTCTGCGTTGTCAGCTGAAGAGAAAGAGAGGTATATGAGTTCTGGAATAGAAAAACTTACAATAGAGGAATGCAGATATTTATTACATTTTAATTTTTAGATATAAAGAATAGGTAAGCCTTTAGTTATTTTTATGGACTCTTGAAAGTTGTATAACCCATCCATTCCAATCTCAATAATACCTGAGTTTTCTTCCATTATGGAAGACATAACCCCTAAGTCTTCCACTAATAGTTTTTAGTGAGGGGAGAAGACAGAAACCATGATGCTATTGACTGCAAACTCTTTTTCAGCTGTTGGTACCCAGCCATCCAAGAGTTCAGTGTATCACTCTGTAAAATGACACATCTCCCAAACTCTAGAGACATCCATGGTTCAGAGATCTTTGTTAATGAGTTTCAGAGACTCGATCCTGAAAACTGAAGGATCCTCATTCTGTAAGTTATGCTCTGCAGAGAACATAACATTGCCACTAAAATCCTACTCTGATGCTAGTTTTAGATGCAGCTCCTTTCTAAACCCACTCAGCAGGATACCTCAAGGAAAGGATATTTACTGCATGCAACCAAACTAAAAGCGCAGTGAAATCACTCCTTTTTATATGGACTTGGGAGAACCCTATCCCAGCCGTGGATCAAAACATGGGCCTATGGAGCCTGAATGTTCAGTTTAATATAGCTCCCAGCTTCCACACATCAGTGTAAAAGCAGCCAAATATCCTGTGTGACACAGGGTTTTCCATATTACACAGTGGAATACCAGGTCCTATATGAAAATAAAAAAGGACATGGCTTTTGCCACATTTTTGCAGCAAATGCTTTCTGACGTTCCCAGAAAATGGGCTTGGAAAGAGACTACAGAACATGCAGAGGTTTTCTAAAGGTAATGCCACGCTGAACGTACCATGACCCTCACCGAATCACTCCCAGTTACAGATGTGAGGCAGAACTCTTCCATGCCATCACTCTGCGTGTGGTCCCTTTGGCCTCTGCTGCTCAGTCCGGAGGTTGCTTTGCAGGAGTGGAGGACAGGCAGTGAACTAACACAGTTATTTAATTTCTGTTGCTTTGCAGCACAGGTAGAAATTCATCAAAACTCTTCACTACCAGCATTTCAATCTCAGTGGCATCAGCTTGAAATTCAGCATGTGCTTTACCCATTTTACTGCATTCAGCTGGTATAGGATAAGGATGTGCTTTCCAGAATGATGGCCTAATATGAAGGACAGGTTTAAATGATGTATGTTCGTGTGCCTCTGAGGAGCACTCATTTGATCCTTTAATTTGCCTTTGTTTAGTGTCTTCGTTGGGACAAAGACATTCAACAATTAGGGTAAATTTTGCTCTCAGTTATGATGCTGTAAAACTGGATTGCTCCCTCAGCAAAAAGTAGTCATTTCAGCCTTACATAGACATCGTTGAGAAGAGGATTCAGCCTTGACTTACAGTATTTCTCAGTCCTGGCTGTGCATTAGCCACAAAACCATCTCAGAGATGCTTTGGTTTGTTTCAGTGGTAAAGGAAAACAGGTAATCCCTTCTCTAGAGATGATTGTGTGGGAGGGTTTTTTCCCCTTCCATGATAAAACCTCCACAGGGCTCAAAACCGTCTTCGAACTTGAGACTCGTTCTAATCCATCCTACATGATTCTAGACCACAGTGAGTGCAAGCCAAGCCCAAATCCGTATATAGCAAGCCACAAGATTGTACAGCAGAACACCACCAGCTTGCAGGCCAAACACAGAACAAAATGTGGGATGCCCATAGACCTCCTGATTACCTCCTGGAATGACCAATGTGACAGGCAACAGAAGGGGCCGCATCAGATGGGACTGTGCTCAAGGCAAATGCTGAGACCACTTTTGCCTTCTCAGGGGAATATTTACAATTGCTCCTGGAGAAAAGTGGGCTGAATTTCCTGGGAGTGCAAATTAGTTTGAGCTCTACTGAAGTCAATGAGTCTTTGCCAGGATACATCAGTATAAAATGTGGGTCGTTGTACCCAAAAATGTATACAAGCCTATCATTGCCTTGTGGTTAAAAATGACAAAAATAGAGTAAATCACATCCATTTCAGTTATGGTCTTGTTTCTGTAAAAGCTGCATGGCTATTCCTCAAATCCTCTATTCATAGCAGCTAACTGAATACACAAGAAACAGAAGAGTTACCACTCAGTTTACAATCATATTTGTCATACAGATAAAGTATCTGTGAGATCTCTCATCTCTATTACTGAACCAGAGTGCCAAAGACATGGGGCAATGTGTGGAAAAGGGAGTAAACAGTGACATAAACCACTGACAATTTTATTCAAATAAGCTGAGATGCTATATTTGAATATGTTATGCAGAAACTAACTAAATAAACAAATACCTTCACCACATGAATTCTTCTTGGCTTCTGCATTCTTAAACTGAAGAGTTTGCATTAGTCAACTTGTACATGTTACCTCTGGTACATTTTAAAAACACCAATAATGAAGGGAGGTAACACACATAGTTTAATCTGTTCTCCCGGAAGTCTGACTGCTAGTGCGCAAGAATGCAAGATAAAATGAATGGAAGCTTACCTTGGAAACCTTGAGAAAATTCCTTGCACACCACACTGGTACTTTATTGCATAATTAAATTTATTGCAAAGGTACTTTATCTTCATTACACACGACAACTTTACTTTTTTGCCCTGCAGCCTTCTCTTTAAGTCTTTAAATTGAGAAATTCTTGCTTCTGCAGACATACGTGCACATGCAGTTTAATGAATTACAGAAATAATTCATCTGGGAAGAGTCAGAGTATAATTTTGAGTTATGCCTCAATCAGAGTTGTCAGACAAGCACAGTTAACACAATGTATTGCAGTCTGGCCTACTACTTACCTGTCTGAATGTTAAAGTCACTGTGTGCCATACCGTTTCTCTCTCTGTGGCTACCTGACTACACTGATTGCCTCATCATAAAACAAAAGTCAGCTGTAACGGACTAGTACCAAATAGTCTTTAGCTATCTGATACCAAAGCAAACAGCACTGAATTTTAGAGCTGAACAGTGATTTTCCTTTGAAATCATCAATGTACCACTCCAGCACTCTTTGGAAGACACCCAAGCTTGTGTCCTGGTGGATAAGATGTAGCAGAATTTGTAGGTCAGCTACTCCTGGTGAGTGAGGAACTTAAACCATGGCGAGAGGACTATAGGAAAATAAAGAAAGACATGACTCTCTAGGATCCTGTTTGGGTCTTTAATGGGATGGCTGTAAAGGAGGGAAGAGAACCAGAAATGAGAAGATTGGTGGGAAGTGGGTACCTGGAAGAGGGGCAGGTGGAAGGAAGCTGCGGACAGGAAGGAGCCCGAGGCAGTGCTGCACGGAGGATAAAGCACGGGGACACATCCCACATAGGAAGGAGTATGCCCACTATGGCTGCCCTGGTGAGAAGAGAGGAAAGGAATACAGGCATGCAGGGAGGGGGATACAGGCATCAAAGGGACTTGATCTAAGGAGAGGGAAACATAAAGTAATCCTGACTCTGAAATCTTTTTGAAGAGGATGTAGGAATTGCAGACAGCAGCTGAAGGGAGGAATCCAAATTCAGACCACAGCTGGAGAGGCAAAGCACCTGAAGGCAGATGTGAGGGGTGGACAGAACAGAAGAGAAAGAAATTGGCAAATGGGTTTGAAGGAGGTGACAAAGGAGCCTGTGAAACGAGGTCTGCAATTGTGCTGGAGAGAGGGAAGGAGATTTGGTGGAGAACAGCCTGATGTTATGGTGGTCAGCGGATGATCAGCATGGTGATCAGCTGTGGGAAGGGTGATGGCAGGGGTGGATTGGGAGTTAAGGATATTAAAAGTAGTAAATGGGAAAAGATGTTGGAAAAAGCTGAATCTGAAAAGTCAGTGAGTTTTTGCAGAAGGACCTCCTTGTGTTGAGCCACCCGGTGAGAAAGGTTGCTTAGGTCTGGCACAGGGAAAACATAGAAACAGTATCTCTTCCTTGTGACAGCTGTGCCTTGCTAAGCCACTGAAGTTTCCTCTTTTCACTGTTTTTCAGCCTGTAGGATATGTAGTATTACACACTAGACTGGCTTTTCCTGACAAGAGTTCCAGTTTCAAGCTTCAATAAATTGGTCTGCAGAGCCCACAGATGATTTCCCACACACACATCCCACCTCCCCCCACCCCCCACC
>NW_010265030.1:0-25792 GCF_000690775.1 Eurypyga helias | reverse complement strand
TGGTATTTTGCTAACCGGAGTTAAATCACGACACTACTCTTATTCTTAATGTAATCTGTCTCTTACAATAATTACCCATCACTCCCTCTATCACCTCATGCTAAATCCTGAACATGGGCCTACCAAGACAGTTTGGATTAAATGATACCACACCTATTAGACAGTTGTTCATGTATATATGTTGCTGTGCACAAGCACAGTAGGGTGACAACTCCCTCTGCTTTCCCTCTCCACCCCTCCCTGCCTGTGTGCCCTGAAGCTTGTGTCCAGCACATGGCCTTGCAGCAGCAGGCATGTCTCTGCTGTAGGGTTTAACATACAATGGAAGGAATTGGGGAATCTCTGACCACTGACTGTGGGGCCAAAATACTCACTGGGGCCTCTGCTACCACCACACTTCAAACAGTACCAGCAAGAAAACATCCCATATGTCTTTTAAAAGAACAGAGCACACACGCAGGAGTTTTTTGTCCCACCCCCAGCCAGTGTTGAGGTTGTGACACACATCCTCTTTTCCCACAGCTGCCAAGACCACTGTCACAGTCTTCCATCAGGAACAGCCACTGACACTGATTTGGCATGTGCCGATGACTTACCCATTGAGGTTATAACTGTAGGCACAGGGAGACACACAAACATGCATAGCACATCTGTGCAGAGGTCTTTTGATGAGACCTGAAATCCCCCAGTCTGGGGATGCTTCCCTTGAGCTTCCTGTAAAATGCAGGCTAGGGCCTCAGTGCAACCTCCTTTGTTGCAGTCGTCCTGCTGATTGTCCTAATGGTGGTCAAAGCCTAGTAGTGCCTGACAATAACTACTACCCATAAAACACGGGGATGAAGCTCCCCAGTAGTCTAAGGACTATTGACCACTGTAATTTCCCTCAACCTCCCTTTGGAGAGCTTGCGGGGATGCCTTCAACAGGGCATAAGCTTTTCCACTCACAGCATAAGAGTGAATTTTAATCTCTAGTGCTTGCATACTGTATAGTGGCATAAACTAAATCAAAGTGGGGCTGAGGAAATCAATTAGAGTGGAGTCTCTGCAGGATTTAGATGGTTTGCAGTAAATAAGGCCTGGGGCCACACACTGAATGCTGAGAATGAGCCAGTAGTATGAATTGCTACCCAGTCAGCAAGCACCATCCGGCCAGCACGCTAAAGGGGCCATCATGTCACAGAAAATAGAGCACACGAGCGTGTGACTGGAAACCACATCACACTGCATATATGCAGGCCGCTGGGATGGACAACACACAGTTTAATTCTTCTTTGTAATTTTTGAGCCCTTTACGTCCCAATCTTCACACTTTCTCGTGCCTTAGATGGAAGGTACCACTACATTGTAGGGCAGAGACTTATTAACCATGAGTATTACCTTCATCAAACTCAGCTCTGAGAAACAACAAATGAAACCGCATCCTGAAGCAATCAAGGGTATTCAAAATAGGCACATGGGAAGTAGTTCATGGAAATGTACTGGGCTGGAGCACACAAAGTGTGCCTGAATCGCCCCTGGGAAAAGCACGGCTACATGCTGTTTCGCAAGAGAGGCTGCATTCTGCAGAGAGGTAGTTCAAAAATCAGCACGAGTACAAATTCCTTCGTGTGCTGCCACAGTATCTTATTGTGGAAACATACATGGATCTGCAGAAACTTATTCCACCTGCCTTGAAGGGACTAAGATACACAGTGCAAGCTTGTAACGGCTGACAGTTGTAGAACATCAATAATTCAAAACCTGCAGATGACTCACACTGCCCAACCCATCCCTCTAAGGTTACTTTTACTTAATATTCACAGATGGCATGCTGTTTTTTCTTCTTCAAAAAAGTCATGAATAACTTACCATTTATTACCCAAGCTTTTTTTTTTTTTTACACAATTGACTTCATCTAAAAGAATAAGTAAGTGTAGAAAATGTTGATTTCCCAACCTCTTAAAATCTCCTTAGTTCATTGTTGCTGACCATAAAGTATTATTCAGAAACTCCTATTCTGCAGAAGACTACATTTTTGGTGGGGTTTTTTTTGTTTGTTTTGTTTTTGTTTAAAGGGCTTAACTTTGTTCCTAAAATGTAAACCAATAGAAAAAGAAGACAAAAGCCAGACTAGATGAATATTTCCCTTTATCTACAAATTAATATATCAGAAGTCACACTTCAGACTACCAGATAAATGTGGACTGCTAAACCATGCTTGGCAGAAGATAGTAAATTCTCAAGCATTCCACCCTGGATCATTTTAAATGTCTCAAATCAGAGTGGCTTCTTCTACCCGCCACAAGAAAAAGTGATCCCGCCATTGCAGGCCTCTTCCATGGGATGAGGTGGAATCTGTCACCAGTCAGCTGCTGGTTTTCTACTTGTGAATCATGTGTGAACCCACTGGGAATGGCACCTCTAAAAGCAGTGTGAGGCTTGTCATCATTTCCCACAGAAACTGTGATTTTCACAAAACTAGTGCACCTGGTTGAGCTAGAACATACTACTTGGGGATTTTATTATGGTTTCAAAACAAGTGATGGATTTGGGATGGGATTAGGCCATCATTTCACCATCACCATCAGTCTAAATGGAAACCCAAAAAGGGGTCTTGCCCTTAGCCCCCAGCTTCTCAGTCTTATCCCATGCTGCTCACTTCCTCCCATTATCCTATGTGTTCGAGATGCCATAGGGAATCAAATCAGGATGCTGATCTGGGTTCAAACAAACCTTATCTTTTTGTGAGGGTGGCTAACTTGGAGCAGTTCCCAATCCAGTTCTCTCTACGGCCTTGAAAACACTTGGGTTAATGTGTCCAAGAGAGGGGTGGTGTGGGAGTGATGTAAACATTGAAGCAGTGAATGGGCAAGGCTGTTTCACCCACTGGTTTCTGTGAGTATAAAATGATCTTGAAACTGAAGCCAGTCCCTGGGTTAGAAGGAACGTTTAAGATCATCTATTCCAACCCCTCTGCAATAAGCAGGTTGCTCAGGAGTCCTGTACCTGTGGATGCTGGTCAGCCAAAGGGATAGGAGAGGCCCTTTAGAAAACAAAGGGACTATGTGCAGATTTCACTCTCCAAGTGCATTTCTGCTCTGGGGGAGGGAGCCTGGTGTAAAGGTGTAAACTCTAGCAGTGACTCAGGCTGATCTGTCCCCTTAGCAGGAAGCAGTGCCAGGATGAGATGTCAGCCTTGCTCTGGGCTGAGCTGTCCCACCCTGCGTCCTGGAGCGCTGTCTATTGAAAAGCCTGAAAAGGAGAGGGACATTCTGCTCCTCCTTGAGGTGGAGAAAAGGCCTAGAAAGTTTTTGATTTGTCACCTGAGACAAACAGATGCCTGTACAGTGAGTGAATGGCTGTGCTCATTCCCTCACTCTGCCCAAAACTTTCTTCTTCAGTGTTGTTCTGATGGCATTTTTCCCTCTTCAGCTCCTGCTGTGCCTTGTCAGTCCTCAACTGACACGACTCCTGCGTCAGTCTGTTGGCTCAGAGCAAGCAGAGCTTTCTGCTAGTCAAACAAGAGTTTATTGAGGCCATTGCTGAAGTAGCCCTTTACTCCTAATTGAGTTCCAAATGAAATCTTATCCTCAGGGGCTTAAACATTCCGCAAAACCACCTCCTAGGACAGATTACAGAGTGCAACAGAAAAACAGCAGAGAGCACCAACACCGAACTTGGAGACCAACAAATCCAAAAAATTTTGTCAATGGCAAAATGCTAGTGAGCAGCTCAGGTTGTAGCTCTCCCATCAGCTGCCTAGAACCAGGCTAAGCTTGGGTCTTGCAGTGGTACTCTTCAGTGTCAAAGAGGGGTTGAGACAAGGAAAACACCCAGAGATCTGTGGTGCCTGAGAAAGTTAATTGAGCAACATGCCACCAATATGCACCCCAAAATGATTGGAAATTATTTTCTAAGCAACTATGGCTTTCATTTGTCTCCTACCATCAATAAACCCTGACAGTATGTGTAACAATACCACTATAAATATCTGATTTAAATCTATCTAGGAAGTGACTTACAACTGTAATAGCCATGTCACTTTTATGATTCTATGTGTCTGTATGCATACATATTTATATATACACATACATATATATACATATGAATATCTATATATAAAGCCTTTTTTTCTATGTTGTTACACTATGGGCCATATTTCTAAAAAATCCTATCCCACAAGGCATAGTGGGATCTTTGCAAAAATCAGCAGTTCAGTGTCATATCAAGTGCTGCTTGGTTATGGGTTGTTGTTTTTTTTTTTTTAATCTCACTCCACATGGGGGTACCAAGCACCAGCTTGCTCAATTTAAACAGCCATGTTTAGTTTCCATGATGAAAACTTGAACTATCAGACTAAAACCTGGCCTCGTGTGCCACTACAAATTCAATAGAAGAAATTTAGCAATATGATATAAATCCCAGCAGCCCAATTCTTCTCGTTTCCCTAAAGAGTCTCAATTTCCCACTCTCTTCTGTCAGCACTAACAACCAAGCAGTGTTCAGGGAAATCAGTGCTCTCATCTCCAGGTTAATTTTTCACCCAGTTCAGCCCTTTTCAGAAGCACACTGATGGTCACATATATGTGAGGGCCCCCCTACAAAGGCGTCATCAGGGTCAGAAAAAGGGGAGCCTTGACAGAGATCACCTCAAACCCCTGTTGGGCAACATCTCCATTGCTCTTGGAGCTGTTCTGCTGTGTGTAATGCCTTCCCTGGTACAGGCCTCAGTAGCTCAGAAGGGGATGAGAGGCCTCATCCAGGAGGTAAGACCACAGACCTGCCTGGTATTTCAACACAGAGCTTAGAGCAGTCAGGACGCCTTGGTTATCACATGCCTAAAGAAGGGGTACACCCAGTTCCACCCATTCACTAGCCAGGCAGAGGCAGCCCTTGGATCAGGTCTCCCACAGCCCAACAGTCAGACAAGCCAAGGGCCGACCTCCGCTCCCCACGTTATGAGTGGTGCCATTGCCTCAGACACCTACCACACTTGGGCTCAGAGGAAGCCATTCATTACCAGCACTTTCCCAGTAACTGAAACAGCATTTTTCCAAATAATGTCAAGGAAGGAAGGAAGAGAAATAACCAGAGACTTCCTTTCAGGTGACCACTCTGCAAATAGCAGAGGTGAGTGACCCTGGCAGCACTCTGCTGATGTACACACACGCGGAGGCCTATGCATATGCATGGCCAGTGCTCTGCCTGACTGGTTTACAAAGCTTCTGAGCACAGCTTGTTGCTGCCGGCTCCTGCTTGCTTTGAGTGTGTGGACTCTGAAGTCCTAGCACTGGTGGCACGCAGTGCTAGGAGCCGCATATTTGCCACATCTTAAAAATAACACAATGCGCCTTTGCTTGAGAGATACCTAAGTGCATTATAAATATGCATGAAGCAATCCCCAGTGATGTGCCAGACGTGTTCCACAGACTGTGCTGAAGCAGGTTCCCAAGAATGAGGATCTGCAGAGGCAATTCACAATAAAGAATGATTATTATTGCCTGTTCTTCCCAGTTCACCTTGAGAAATGAGACGTGAATACTACAATGGCAGCTCTGTCCCTATTGTTTGGGCAAAGCAGCCAGTCTCAGAACAGCACAGTAAGGAAAGAAGTATTTAGATGCAACTCTCAAGTTATATTGTCTCTTGTGAAGACACAGCCCATTGCCTTTTCACATGTGTAACGCCCTCTATTGCTCCTCAAAGTATGCTAAAACACACTGCTACCTCTGCTGATCAGCAGAGACTTCATATGAGAGCTTATACTCAACATGCTGTTGCACAAAACCAGAATTATAAACAAATTGTGTTTCCAAATCATGGTATCCTGTAGCTTGGCACCTACCTATCCAGCCAGCTCTCTGAGTCTGCAGTTAGAAGGTGTTGGATAGGGCAGAGTTCTGAATTTGAAGAGCCTAATATGAACAAACAGGGAGAAATCTGTTCTGTGACTATGCTGTCAAGTGTGTGAGCCTGGCAGAGGGAGATTAAACAAGATTGGGGTGTAAATTTACATTAGTTGGAAGTATAAATCAGGCCTTAGACACATTAAGCAGACACTAGGCCCATAAATAATGACACAAGCACAATAAACAGACTCTTGGCAGGACCCTGCCCTTAGGACACAATGGTAGAGGCTCCTGAGATTTGATAAAGGAATAGAAAATAACCAAAAAGGGAAGGGAAATGCTATCAGTCCTGAGCGTGTATAAAACAGGGGACTAAACAAAACAATAACCTTGAGGCATGCAGGTCTCCCTGATCTTTCTCAGCTTTTCAGCTGCCCATGTTCCACTTGTAAAGCCATAAATAAAGAAAAGAAGGCTCAGAAAAACTTCAACAGCAAAGCAGCTTTAAGGTATTCTATCAGCAAGAGCAGTTTACAGTGTTTATAATGGAGATAGCACAGCAAAAACATTGTTCAGGCTTAAACTCATTGGCCACTGTAAGATAGAAAGCAAAACCAATCTCCTCTATCCTTCAACTTCTCTAAGTTAACTGGTTTGCTCTACAGTGGCACTTTGGAGCCCTCTTCTGAGGTGGAGAGCTGCAGAACCTTCCCAGTTAGTCAAAACACTGCTATCTAGGATACTAGGGATACAATGTCTAAACAAATACGATTCCTTGCATTTTTTTGTTTTTCTCAGAGATTCATATGGGGGTTTTTGTCCTGTCCAAGCGTAAGATCATGATCATAGGGTTTATTTGGCCAGCACCATTGAGGAAGGAGGCTTTTGACTGGTTTGGGAATAACTACTAGGTCGCTATTCAGTCACTGAGGCATGAACAGTGGGTGACCTTTCCATGTACTCACAGAGACTGGAAGTCCAGACCCATGTTCACATTAGAAAGTGAACAGGAGTGAAAGGGCATCCATACCGGAGGGAAAAAGCCAGGAGACAAATACTAGAAATATTTCTGCTTATTCACAGGTGCATAGGACCTGATGTCCCCATGGCTTGCTGCTTCCACAAGACTCGGTATGCCCAGCATGGCCTCTAGTGTCAAGTGAGTAACTGCAGGATGACTAAACTACAAACTCTGCTCCCAGTATGTTTTGGACAAGTCTGCCCAATGTGACGAGACTTCCCTCCCATAAGCACTCAGGCTCTGTCTGTCTATCTCTCCTCCTGCACGCTGGAGAGGGGCTGGAGCATAGCATGAGTCTCCTGTACAACACTGTGAGGCAGGAGCAAGGGGAGGATGGAGCTGGCTTCTGCCACCAAGAGCGTAAGCACCAGGAGACTTTGACCCCAGGTAGCATGGAACTCCCACAGTGTTACTTTTCTCCAGTCAAAAACTATATCGCTTTGTCAATCTTGGCCACTTCCTCCAAGAGGCAGGGAGAGAATCCATACTGCCAAGCCAATGTTCATCTGCCCAGACCCAGACTGGTTTTACTTTGCTTCGACCTCTCTGCGTCACTGACAATGCATCTCCCCATTTCAACAACTCTCCAAGAAAAGCTGCAGGCAACACCAGTCTCAGTCAGTGCACGACTGGTTCATCCAGGAGGCTGAGTCCTGGAGGAGGCAAGTATGCCCAAACAGCTCATGTAAATACAGGTGGTACTGGCAATGTTTACATAAAACAACAGGGATTAAACTGAAGTTGCCCCCTTATATTTAGTTCTCAATATCTCCCATGCTTTGTCTGACAGTCATAGACAGTTGTAGTCTGTACATCATGAAAACAGACCTCAGTTACTTGCTGGGCCTTACTGATCAAGTCTTTGTCTCTTCCTTTCACCCACTTGTACTGCACCTTGCATTCTCTTTGTAGTTATCCAGAAAAATTCCTCCATCTGTCTTTCTGGCATGCTTTCTGGAGCACTAAGAGCACACAAAACAGTCTTTCTGCTCTCAGTCTCTGTGCCTAGCCCTACAGCATTCCCAAGCAGCCACCTATAAACCTCTCCTTAGCTTCTGAAGTCATGGTCTGAAGCACACCTCAGTGCCAAGTTCTCTAAATCTTGCCACTGACGACATGTGCCTGTCAAATTTCAAGAGTTGTTAAGCAGGCCAAATAGAGGCAATTAATCTTGGAAAAATAACAAAAGGCATGCCCCTGACACTATGGCATCCCATTGCGAAATTGCAAGCATGGAAACACCAAAGCTTCTCAGCAAAACCTTTGAAAGAATTTTCTTTTTTTTAATACAGTGTGGACAAAACAACCATTTTCAATATCCTTATTCTTGGAAATGATTGGATGAATCTAGGCAAGTCTCCTCCAAAAACATCCATCTGAAGTGGCTACTTGACCCAGGAAATACCTACTAAAATGTTGCAAGATTGGCAAAACCAAGTAAAAATCATGTACGTCTAAACTTCAGAGAATGTAGAAGACCCACCTATGCTATACATGTGCATGCATATACTCATGCATGTTACAAGAGAGGATAATTAATTTTTCAGTAACAGGCATCATCCTGCTCTGGCACCATTTGGGTTCCTTACTAGCTTGTCTGGCATTAAAACGGTCTCCTGGGGTAGCAAGAGGGGTTGGAGCACATCCAGGTTTCACCCCCACTGGCTGTCAGGATGCTCAAAAAGTTGTGTACTCAGAGGTAAGATACGCTGCCAATGCCAACAATTTAGAAGTAGCTGGAGTGCTCCAAAAGCTAGGAGGAAGGACTGTTCGGAAAAAAAGAGAGGCTTAACACACTGTTAGCTTTTTTAAAAGTCAGGCAAATAAATTAACAATTTTCCCCAGGACAGCAATGGTTTCTGGGACAGCGGGAACACGTTGTCTTATATGAAACATTTCCCAGGCGCTATAACAAACAATAGGCCTCTGACAAGCTATCTTAGCTGTGTCCATCTGCATCCCAAATGTGAAACACTGGCACAAGTGAAAATTAACTAAAGCCTCTTTTGCTCACATCCAGATGTCCCACAAACCCAGACATGCAGCCACCACAGATGTGCCTGTGCAGTCCCCACTACACACTTCCTTCCTTCCCGTTTCCCTTAAGGATTCTGGACAAGGAAAGGTTTTTAACTGAAATGACTGAAATGACTAGTGTGAATGGTTAAGACAGAGGTTTTGAGTGGGGGAGAGACTCTCCTCGCTGTCTTCCTCCCACAGATTTCACATTTGTCCTTTCTTCATACAAGGTGCTGCTCTCACCGTACAGAGGATGATTTAACACTTAGAGGTACAAGTTCTGCTGCACTCCCAGACATGCCTCCTGATCCTACTCAGGTGAGACTTCACAGGGCCAGAAGAAAGGGGAAGACTGAGGTTGTTCAGGTCCCTGACAGTTTGTGTACCTAGCCGAGATAACGGGCAGGCTGTCAGCAGGAGGCTGTGCAGCAATCCACGTGTGCATGTGTTTCAAACTACCGCCTGCACCGGCGTCGTCCTGCATTTAGTTACTATGACAGTTCTCAGCAGATCTGGGCTGGGAATCCCTCTCTCTAGCAGCCCTGTTGTGACAGCAGATCGGTATTTGCAAAGAAAACTGGCATTCGGCTTTGATACTTGTTAAATGTCACAACGGGTAGTGGAAATAAGAAAGCAAAAGCCCCAGTCAGAGGAAGAGGGAGACAAAACTCGAGTTACAGTCCTCAAACTCATACCTCTGTTGAAGGGAGAGCTTGCACGCTTTCCAAAGACTCCCATACATTCACTCCCAAATGTCCCTCATCTCTCCTTTTGTGCGCTACACAAATTTATAGGTCTGTTTTCCTCCTATTTATTTTGTTTAGCATCCCCATTTCTAAGGAGCAGCTTCACTGTGCATAACCCAGCAGCTGCCAGTAAGTCACTAGGATAGACAGCCTTGTTTTCCACAGGGAAGTGTGTATAGTCAGACAGAAAAGAAGCATCTAAAAATAATGCCCTTAACACTCTACATCCAGCTGGTTTTCTCCAATTTTCCACTGGCCTGCTGCTGTATGCTGATGACAGTGTAAGAGGAGATCAGAGAGCCAGCTCAGTACTTTTCCATGGAAGGATGAAATCTCTAAGAATAACAATTTATCAGAGGAGCTGTGTCTGTTTGACCTGGCTCATTTTCAGAGATTAGAAACCAAATAACTCACAATGTATTGTGTTGACTTTGTGGGCTTTTTTTATCTAAGAAGTGATTTTCATGTTTCATCAGTTCTCGAGGCAGGGGGGCAGGGAGAGGGGGGAAGAATAGGGGGTGGGGAAGAATGCACATCTGTCTTCCAAAGTGGATCAGTGGGAGGATAATACAAATAATGATAACTTCTCCACGTGGAGAGACTTTCATCTTGAAGGATCCCAGAAATGCTGTAATATGTGGTCCAGTCCTGAATTGCTGATTTCAGTGAGAGCAGAACCATTACCCAAGGCAGGGCAGCATCTCTGCAACCCTGCAGGTAACTGGCTAGCCTGCAGGAAGCTCCACATGCATTGTGAGGGAAATAAGTGCTTTTGAACTAACAAGTCATACACTAGTAGAAATAGCACGCTCCCTCTTCCCTGGAGCTGAAAGAGGTCTCGTACAGAAGCAACCCCCACTCCTGGTCTTCCACACTGCCAGATGACCCGGTCGGTTGAAGGGAGCTGTGGACAGCCCTGTTGTGATGGAGGAGATACTCATGAAAAGATTTTGAAAAAAAGCCTCATCATGACAGTAACTGCCAGACTCATTATCATGAACTCAGGTATAGAAACAGACCTACATCACTGGCTACACCTGTACTAGTAGACTGCACAGTGGCAAGGCCCATGCACTGACCCCGAGGTCAGCTGGCACAGACTGGCTACATCTGTGCTATTAAGCTCTCTCAGCCTACAAATCAGGGTGGATGGATTCAAACTGCCTGTTAGGAACAGTCCTTGCACTGAGGGAGCTGGCTGCCCCTGCCACCATCTCCCCAGGAACTATTACATTATTAGCTTAATAATTAAACAGTAGAGAGAATCAAATTGCAGTGCCTAGTCCCAGGCCCCTGTGGTCTTTATTCTACTAATACAGAGATACCTAGTGGCTTCAATGAAGTGGTATCCCATTTGTTGCTGGGTTGGCCTATACCCAAAGTTATGGGTGCACACAAAGCAAGGGACAAGCTGGAAAAGTCTTAAACACCTTGCAGTTTTTATCAGGCAAAGACTGTCTCCAAGCAAAGCCAACAGAGTGGAAATGAAGTGGCCAAGGATGCTTGCAGATTATGGATTGAGATGAAAAAGCAAAACTCATACACCAACATGGAGTCAGATTCTACTCCTGGTTACCTCCATGCGCTCAAGGGCATCTCCCTCTGCTTTCCCCTCCCTATCCTTCTTCACACCATACAAAACACATTTGCGTTAAACTAATGAGATGTACATTCCAGCTCTTTCCCAGCTAGAGTCCTGACTACTTTGATGACTCAGAAATGCCAGGTGCAACTTAAAAGCCACAACCTACAAACAGTAGGTTATTACGATAGAATCTCCAAATTAGATCTCAAGGATACACATATTAAAAATATGATGGCAAACAATGAAGATACAAACACATTGCTTGAGGCCCTGGAGAAATTGTTCAAATTCTTAACAGAGAACTGAGATGAAACTACCTTGCTTCAGTGCTCGAGGATGATATCAGGATTCCCTTGGAGGAGGCTTGCTGATATCCCCAGCCAACCTAAGGGTTAGAGGAAAGTTCTTTCCCATCTCAGTGGACATCTGTCAAACAAAATGGAATACATTTTCAAGGACTCTGCCAAATTTAGACGTTGTGTACTCCTGCCTGGCTGTTACAACCACTCTGGAGGTCACGCTAAAAGAAGAAGTTCTCACAGCACAAAACCAAGTGAAGCGGATTGCATAGCAACCTACTCTTTCAAGTATAATACAAGCTTCTCCATTCCCTCCAGGAAAATCCTGTCTACGTGCTATGATGCCACAACCCATCTGAAGTGCTAAATTTGTCCAACACACAACATCTGGGAGATATTCACTTGCACACGAAGAGCAACACAGGGGGAGGAGCTACATGGAACCACACTTACTTCGAATGTTTGCCAGGCAAAATAGCACTGGATGCTATATATAAAAAGGTGCAATTTAGAGACCCAAATCTGCTCCTCCTGAAGGCGATGGCAAAATTGCCACCATGTGCTGTAGCCGCTGATCCTTCAGGAGCCCCTCAGCAGAAGCAGCAGTGAGCGCCACACACAATGTGGTGGTAATACGTGCAGCAGGTGGCCAATATTCATACACACAGTGGTTGCAAACAACTAGCGAGACAAACCCCAGTGAGAATTACAAATAAATTTAGCCCTTTGGAAAATACTTATGGCTCATATCATAGCCTGAAGTTATGAGCTGGAAAGCAGTAAAATCCATTGTCATTAGGGATGTGGCTCTTTTCTCATCTAACAGTCTCTTTCCAGATGTTTCTGTGATATTTTTATGTGACTTTTATTTCTAATAATCTCATTTAAGAATATAAATAAACTCAGAAAAACTCAAAATATGCTGCTGGGGTGCATGCCATATGCTGCTGCAGCATCCCCAAAAAACTCAACCAATCATCATGCTGTGCCTGCACACAAATCTTAGGCCCACTCTGAGTACAACATTGTCAGGACGCAGTCAGGCATGAATCAAGGCTGCATTTAAGAATGGCAGAGCAGATCAACATTGCTCAAGTCAGTCCCAATAACACTCCCTTCTTTCTCCATAAATATCTATCAGACAGCAGTTTCATATATTTTCTGTTAGCCTCTGTTCAGCTGATGCTGCAGAGGGCATTCTCATAGCACAGTATGAATCCTGATTGTCCCCATCAATAGACAGTAGCAATACCTAGAGAGTTAAGTGTTCACTAAGGTGCTCTCTGCCACTTGTTTTGGCCTCCACAGGGTCTGCTCCCTATATCCCAGCCCAAAGTTCAGTGAAACCAATGGAACATTTCTGGATTTGAAGTCTTGACTCCAGAATAGATACAAAGTTATCTAAACCGGATTAAGAGTGAGCAAACCGGAGGGTTATGTGGTTTGAAACAAGCGGTTCTTAGGACGTTTGGATTTGACCATTTTTGTTCCATTTTAAAATCGGGCTAGGAAAAATAAATGTATTTTACAATCCAATAATATTTATTCTGTTCTTTCATGTTCCAGCATGTTATAATGAATGTGTACTGCCCTGAAGGCAACTCTGTTTCAAGGGAGTCCACTTCATAGATCATGGTTTCTGGAAGAGAAGTAGAAAAAGATTAACTTTGATGTCCTGTAGCCCAGAGCAGAATTGTTTGGAGATACACTCTGCTACAAGGAAAGGAGCCTTCTGGGTGTCAGCAAACTATGGATGAAAATAAAACTTTTAACATACAGTAACACTGTTGTTGATTGTAGAAATATTCCCACAGTTTACGATGTCAGTCTGAGTACAAAGGACAACTGCAGAACACGGCATGGTAAGGTCTCCACAGCCAAGCAAGGATCTGCATTTACAGTATTATACATCTCTCCTCCTCTCATCTTTCCAGGAAGCTGAATTCCCCGAGTGTTCAACAGGCTACACTGAACTAGCTCAAGGGTAAGCGTGCAGAAGTCTGGGGGGAAGAAGAAATTCTCCTGTTGCAGGGTTTTCTCCTGGCTGTGCTACTCTAAAGGCTGGTAGAGCAGGAACACTCCCATCCTTTAGCACAGATAACAGACCCTCCTGAAACAAGGATAACAGCACTCTGTCCCCACCATTGCTATCAAACTGCAGAGCTGGGTCGTTATACCTCCCCATACCTCCGCACCCTGAGCAACACTGTCAGCCTTGGCTATTTGGGCCATGCGCTCATTTGGCCAGGGACTTCTATCTCCGAGGTGTTTGTACAATGCCAGGCACACTGGGATCTCCAGACACTCTCACAACACAGAAACTGATAAGAATCATCACTGAACCCAAAGCCTGCCAGGGCAGCTGCTGGGGCTGCATGCAGGAGGCACAGTTGTGTAATGCCTCCACATTTAAGTGTTATGACTTGAAATTTCCATTCAGAGCATATTAGGCTCTGCTTGGTGGGGGAACAAGAAGTTCCAAGTTAGACACTTGGAAGTTCCCAAGTAGGACACAGAGCTAAGTCTGAACTTTCACCCTCACTCTGAGCTCATGACTTAAGAGTGCTTGCCTCCTTACTCCAAATTTTTCTTTCATCTTAGTTCTGACACGGAGCAGGGGTCATCTGTGGCCATGAGGTTCCTTTTTCACATCTGCAGTTACCAAACTCTGCCTTCAGGTAGATGGAGTGTATCTACATGTTGAAATAGAGAATGTTGCCATTTATCCACATGTCTTTTTCCCAGGTGGATCCATCCACAACCCTCAGATTTCACACACCCAGGAAGGCCTTTCTTCACATCTCTCACAAAGGGAAAGTTGTGAATAGTCTAAAGCATCCTACCACTCCAGGAGCACCTCTGTGCCCAAAACAGTCTTTCCCCTGGGCTGAGAAAGTGCTGTCAGCAAACTCCTTCCTCACTTCCCTGTTTCTTAGCCTCAGTTCAAACAGGGAAGAAGGTCAGCAGCATGCAGTTTATTTTGCCTGGTGGTACAGTCCAGAAGAAAAGCATCAATGGACAAAAGACCTATGAATTCACTAAATTCTTATGCCGGTATTACACAGCAGTTGTAGAAAACCATTCAGTGAATGCAGCAAGTGTAATCGCAGATAAGGGATACTTCACTAGAAATGTTTCTGAGGTGACTGTGAAGAGCAGGACTGAAACACAGCCTCAGTGCAGTACAGAAGGTGATATATTCTGTCACCCTGCCTCCAAGAATCTGGAAGACTGCGGAACAAATAGAAAGGATGAGAAAGGAATGAGAGAGTCCCTGAGCCCCCATAAATCTGCTCCAAAATTGGCATTATAAAAGTATATTAAAAAAAAAGACATTGTTTAGAAGCAGTGTATGAATGGAAAAGAGGTAAAAAAATCATCCCACAGAAAGAGAGCTGTGACAAAATGCCTACCCAGTCATGGTCTGTAAGCATGTTTTTGCTCTTGTTCTAATTGTTTAACAGAGAAAAATATGTGAGAATCACCTGATTTCTTATTTAGGCAGTAGAAAGATTACTTGGTCCAAATATATAACCCTGAGCAGGAGGTGGTTTCCGGTGACGGCAATCTAGTGGAGGAGGCTGAGTTCCCTTTGCCTTTCTCAAGGCCTATGACATTCCTCTGCAGGACTATTATCCTCAAATTAAATACTGCAGTGATTTTCCCCCCACCCTCACGATCCTCAGCTGTGCCAGAGCCTGGCAGTCGTGCAACTCTGCAGTAACAAACTGGCAAATTCACAATGGAAGTAAACCATTTCAGTTAGGAATCAGATTTCATTTTTAAGCATCCAAGAACTTATTTAACCAGAAGCAAAAGAAACCATTTTCCTCCAGATCACGAATCTACTCACTAAATTAGAAGTAGCATAGGGCTGGTATAAGATGCCCTCAATTGCAGAAAATTTGGTGGAATGGTCCACGGTTAGCCTTGCATTATTGTTGGTTACAAAACAAATGGGGGAAAAAAGAGAAAGAAAAGTTTTAGAAATCAATTCGTCCAAACATCGGTTTCAGCTGTGCTTTTGCAACTCCACTGAGGCCAATGGATAGCTCAGGGACATGATGTAGAGCAGGATTTAGACAACCCAGTGTAGTGATCATGTCTTAAAGGCCTAAGATGTTCACACCTCACTGGTAGGACAAATTTCTGGGCTAGAACATCACTAGGAAGGAAAGACGGGGATAAACATGGATGTTCATGTGTCATTTAACAAGTAGATCCATGAATCTCAAATAAAGGAAAAGATGGCTTTGTTGAACATCAGGTTAAAAATAGATTTAAAAAAAAAATGGCACCAATATCATGTTAGAAAGTTACTAAAGACCACTTAAAAAGGAAGAGGGGGACAATTTTTTTTTTTTTTGAGCCAATATCAGAAGGACCGAAAGAGAATATCCAATGGTACGTGGGCATCTTTTGGACAAACAGTTCAGTGGAACAATTGCCTGCAAATTGTGCTGGTTTTGATCAGGATATAGTTAATTTTTTTCACAGTAGCTAGCATGAAGCTATGTTTTGGATTTGTGCTGAGAAGTATATTGACAACATACTAACGTTTTTAGTTGTTGCCAGGCAATTATCAAGCCAAGGACTTTTTCAGTTTCTCATACTGCACCTGTATTTGCAGCTTCTTCTCTACAAGAATCTAGGACAGGTGACACCAACTGATCAAAGGGATATTTCATGCCATAAAACATCATGCTCAGTATACAATTCGGGGGGAGTCTGCCAGGGGTTCTCTCTCACTGCTCAGGGACTCGCTGAGCATCAGTCTGTGCGTGGTGAGTCACGCATCACTTGGGTTGTATCACTTGGTTTTTTTTTTTTCCACTGCCATTTTCCTTTTCATTACCTATTGTTATCA
Organism: Eurypyga helias; assembly: GCF_000690775.1. Lineage (NCBI taxonomy): Eukaryota > Metazoa > Chordata > Aves > Eurypygiformes > Eurypygidae > Eurypyga > Eurypyga helias. Next base: position 9,427 of record NW_010265030.1, on the reverse strand, counting down.
TTAGTAGTGGTAGTAGTATTTATATTACATATTAGTAGCATTGGCATTTTATTTAATTTATTTTCAATTATTAAACTGTTCTTAACTCAGAGTTTTCTTACTTGTTCTTCTGATTCTCTCCCCACCCCACCTGGGGGCGGTGGGAGGAGATGAAAAGATGAGCGAGTGGCTGTGTGGTGCTTAGTTGCTGGCTGGGGTTAAACCGTAACAAACATGTTAAGTGTAGCCTTTTCTTTTAGGTGGAGGAAGATGCTAATGCTTGATTATGCCTTTTGTCCAACTCCAACTGATTAGCAAGTGACAAATTGAGAGATAATTTGAATGAAGTGACAGAGTTCAGTACTCTAAGAAAAAGGAAACATGAGAGCAGCAGAAATGAAATAATAGATCTCAGGAGATCAGACTTCATCAGCTAAGCAAGTGGCTGCTAGAGTCTTCCAGGAAGAAGATCGGGGATAGCTATGAGTTAGGAAAGGATACTACATTGAATGTGCAGTGGCAAACCACAAGATTCAAAAGAGAGGTCTTGATGCAACATTTGAGGCTGCAGTGCTGAGTTCCTCAGTGACCAGAATATCAAAAAGGGCTTGTGCAAATAATGAAAGCAGAAGCACGTAACTAAGGATGAGTGAAGTAGAACAGATAAAGCTCATAGGAATAAAAATGAATGTCAAGTGGCAAGGGATATAAAGGCAATAAGGAATAAATTAGAAGAGTAAAAGTGGTTTTATGGAGAAGAGCCCACAGACACGTAAAGCATATGATAACATCTTTCTGTAGTCACAAAAAAAGTTAACTATGACTTTGCGTTAACAAGGAAATAGAAAGGTAGGACACAGTGTAGAAAATACAGGTTAAAACCATTTCAGTAAACTAAGGATGTTCAAACCATCAGGGTCTGAGGAAATCCTCATTCACATGATAAGGTACAGTAATCTGAGAGCCTTGAGTGATTGCCTTGAATGGCTGGTAGATAGAGAACACAGCACTTCTCTTTAAAAAGGGTGGGGAAATTACAGACCTGTCAGCAAAACAGTGATCCCTGAAACACAAAAATTCTTATTAAATAAAACTACCATTTTTCAAGTACCTAGAAGATGATAACAGTTACACGGAGTTTGCCAGAAACACAGTGTGTCAAACAATTCCCTCTTTAGAACAGAAAACATACCTAGTGAATTCGGGGACCTTGTGGTACAAGGTGTTGTTTGGCCACTGCATGCTGACTTCTCTTCAACAAGCAAAGATGGTATGGTCTAGGTCTACATCTGGGTCTGCTCAGGTAGGAGAGAACAAGGCACCAGCCCCCTTGCAAACCTTGCCATAGCACAGGCATGGGGGGACTGTCTGCTGCATGACATAATGCTGGAGCCAAACTTGTTGAGAGGCGCTGTTTGAAGCCCGCAATTCTCCTGCTCTGACCTCATGGAAACACTCAGGTTTTTAACTGAAAACACAGCAGAGGTAATATTAAAGGAGGGCTCCCTCAGGAGCCAGGTGCTGGCCCTGTGTACTACAGGATCTGGGATTTCCTGCCCTAGACCCAATCACCACCCCGCAGACTTGGGTTGAACAATTCCACTACTTAGCAAAGGAGAGCAGAAAGGGGAGTAAAGATAGTTAGAATGTAATGATTTATACATCGCCTGTTGCAGGACAGGGAGAAGACTTAAAACATCTCTCAAGATGCTGTTCAGTTCACTATTTCTATGATTCCCCCCCGCCCTTCGGTGTTATGGAGCCATTTTGACTTTCTGCAGCCAGGCACCTTCTTTATCACCCACACCAACTGCGTGATGTCTATGTTCCTCCTCACTTTGCATTGGCTCAGGTTACTCTCAGCAACAGACCATAGCCAGGCAATCAGTTGAGTTAGAAGACAGGCAGTGTTTTAGGTCCTCATACAGCTTTGCTTCTGCAGCAGGGGAGCTGGGAGCTAGTGAGAGGGCTTGAAGGGTGGTGGAGAAAGGCACTATGAAAGCAGGAAGGAGAGATTCTGACTATGCTAAGAGAAGCAGGGCTCTAAGAAGAAAGAAAGAGAGGTTAAGGGAGGAATGGCGATGCTGTGGGAGGAGGATGACTTGCGAGACACAAAAATGCCAGAAATGATAGAGAATTCAAGAAGATGGATAAGGAAAGACAGCCAGCAGACACACATTCCTGGGGAGGGAATATTTTTGGAAACCTCATTTAGCTATTCACGCAATCGTCCCTTCTCTTGCTCTCACACACAGAAAAACACACACGTGGTGTGCACACAGAACAATTTTGTCCAACCTACTTATGTTAACAAATACACAGAGCTAATCTCACATGTCACAATGGTCCCAGGAAGTGTCACACTTACATTCTTTATCTAATCCGGGGTTGGTCAGAGGGTGATACCAACACAGGATATCTTAAAGCATCAAACTTTGAAGCTGGTCTCCCTGGGCATACCTTATGGTCAAGGGACAGAGAGAGGTTCCTCCAAGAGAAAACTGAGAGCAAGAGACTGATTTACATGTCCAGAATCATGCTGTGTAGCAGGTTTTCTCTCTGGACTGCACAGACAGCCTAGGAGCCAGCCTGCTGAATTAGATACCTAAAATTAGTGCAAGTAAGAACTACTGTGTTTCAATAGAAAAAAGTAAGTGGTTGCTTTCAGAACACCTTCAGAAGTCCAGGTCATTTTTGCCTAAAAAACATAATTGTTAAATATAATTATTTTAATTCTTTTACAGACTTCCACAGAATTTTTCAAACTTTCACCATGAAACTGAAACCCCTCCACAAACTATTTTCCAGTTTTCTACAATGAAAAAATATAACCCCAAAAATTCAGCCAGTCAGATGACAACTAGCTAGTTTGTTAAGTTTAGGTTGCCAGACACAGGAAGATTTTTTTAGCTCTCAGTTTTCCTAATGGAAGACATGAAAATGCAATTAAACCCAGATATTTTTACCAAGGAAATTTCCATTTTGGCTAACATTACACTCTTCATTTAAAAAGCCATTTCAAGTTAAAAATTCCACTGAAAAGACATTCTAAAGAGATCCTTGTTGCAGGCAATGGTGCAATATAAATATCTAGACTGGACAGGAAAGAAGTAGATGCTTTGATTTGGCAATGTACCTAAACATTGAGTGAGCTCTGACCATAGAAGTAATTCTGCTGAGAACACAGACTGCAGGACACTGTAGCTGTTACACTGGATGATCAAAACATAGGCACAAACACCTTTGCATTTGCTGTACTTGGAAACCACCAATTCTCATGTTTAAAAAGCTGGTTTGGCTTACAGTTGCAGGCTAGCCCATCTAATGGGCAGTTCCTCATCTAAGATGCTGAATCTTCTCTCAGACACAAGAAAAGGACAGTTATAGACTTATGCTGTCGCTTAGTGACACACTTTCTCAAGACAGACTAATCTGCTGAATGAATGAGGAGCCTTCTGTAAAAAATCCACCTGTATTTTGTTAGATAGACAAACCCAGCTGATGTTTGGAAAGTATTAAGAAGGTAGATTAATTGCTTTGCAATAGGAATTAGTAACCAATTCATTGGTAAAAAAAAAAATTATTTTGCTGTCAAGAAGAGCAACCAAATTAGGATAATTCACATCATTTTCATCAGTAAAGATGTTTTCAGTCTGAATAGTGATGTTTTTGTAGCTAGTAAGAACATCATGTGCATATAAAGAAGCAAAGTTTCAGCAATTCTAACTTTAGTTCTGGAATAATAAAAGCTGAATAACTACTTGGTTAAAGATATTCTTTAGACTTATGTTAGTCCCATCATTCTGTGGTCTGCCGTATTTCATATGCACTATGACTACTGCAGGCAGAAAGGCCAGTCCAAATCTGGATTAATCCGTAAAACAAAAATGAGGAAAATACTTCAGAGCTGATCTTTGTTAATCTCAGCACACAGGCTTGGGGGTGTTGCAGAAAGTGCACATTGTATTTCTCTCTCTGTCAGATGTATTCTCATTTATTTATGTTGGATATTATCACATATCCATCCAGTTATGACGTAGTCAGGGCTGTGGATGTATGCTAAGGCATCCTGAAGACCAGCAAATCAATCTGAAGTCAATGAGAGCCTTGTGCTTCTCTAAACAAGGTTACCAACACAGCGCCTACCTACAAAGGGACCTGGACATACAGCACTCAACACTGCAGCTGCTTCATGTCTGGGTGCTGGGCTCTGCAATAGGGTTCCCAGCACTGAGCTAGGCAGCCAGGCTCATTACAGAGTGCCTAGGGATCTGCCCATACAAAGGGATTCACAAGACACCATTCAATGGATAACAGATGCTTCAGATGGCTCAGGAGAAGTGCCAATAACATGCATTCAATTCCTACATCCACCCCAAGGCTTAGCTGCCTTATTCTGGGCTGTATGTAGGACTTGCCACCATGCCACTCTCAGAACCCTCCCCTGTCTTGAAGCACCTCAGCATTTTCTTTCAGGAAGAGCAGGGGTTAGCCCCTCCTATCTGGCATGGGGTCCCACTGCCACCCCAGCCAGCAAATGGAACCGATGGAGCATTCAAGGGGTGCGGAGCCAATTCCCTTTTCTGGTGAGATTCAGACCTCTCTCTCTCACATAAACATACTAGCTATCAGGCTGGTTTCCTCCACGTGTGGGTTGGCCTCTCAGGGGATAAATAAATAATAGAATGGGTTCGGGTACAGCCCAGTCCCACAGCAGAGCATTGGGTCTGGTATGGAGCCTTCTCCTTCCCACCTGTGAGGTACAACTGGGTTTCCCTTGCTCTCAGCTCCCTGGAGGATGAGTTAAGGGGCTTGTAACAGTCAGTAACGAAGCCACCCATGACAGTCTGTCAGTGAAAGGTAGGGGGTGAATAGCAGTGACAAAACCAGGGAGAAAAATCATCCAGGTTGCTCAATGACTATTGAAAATTAGACTCTTGAAGGCACCTCAGGTGAGGTGACCAAGGTCAGCAGCCACATCTAAGACAACCTGAAGAGTTTCACTCAGAATAAAACCATGGGGGAATTAAGCAACCTGAAGGCTAGAAAACAGAGGAAGAAATATGCCACCAAGGCCAGCAGACTGGCATCAAATGGAAGAAACTTCTTGAAATATATTTTAGGGCAAGTTACAAAATCTGAAAGTCTTCCAAAATGCAGAATATCATTATAAAGTTATCCTGTAAGACAGAAACTGAGAAGAAAATCTGACACACAGGACTCTGACCCCAGGAATCACACTTCCAGGAGGTAGGCTGCCTGATGAAATCTGTGCTTAGGCGGGTTCTTTTTTCATCTGCGTGGCTTTTCTACAGACACTCTGTTGAAGGTAGATTAGAGCAACAGGATCAGCAAATGGCTGTCCAGGAAGACGCCTTCTGAAGAGAGGCAGGAAGGAGGAACAGCACAGATGGAGCCCATGGAAAGTGGGTGTCTAGATAGGTGCAGTATCTAGGGAGAATGAGGATGGAGAGCCTGGATACAGCTAGACTGCAAGGCTATCTGGACTGATATAAAGAGATATCCCACAGAAGAAAAAGTGCTGGATATCACTCAGATTGACACAACCAGTCCATATGGGTCTAAAGGAGCAGGCTGGTGAGTGCTGACCCAAAGGTGCCTCTCTGCTCCTGCAGATCAACACAGACAAAAACCAATGAAACTCACTCTGATTTCTCCAAAATTTCAGTCTCCACATGAACTCCTTAGCAGGAAAGCGAGTATTTGGTAATGCACTATTAGACAGGCACTAACAGTTTCTTTGCCATTTAAGAAAAACTCTGAACTGACCGGTTAACTAGAAGTAAGATATCTAGAGATCAAAAGCTCTTATTGCCATCCAAGGAGTTTTTATAATTGTTTTCAGATATTACTGCAGAGGCATCTGACTTCTAAATCTTTAAACTATTAAAAATATCATCAAGCCATAAACATCAGATGAAGAGAAAAGCTGTGAATTAGCATCTTGAGTAAGAGTGACTCGATGTCAGAATTTCTTTCTTATGATGCCACGCTCCTAGCTGTTCACTCCCTCAGCCTGCATTTCAGAAAGCAGAAAATCAAAAGTCTCTGACTGCAAACAGAAAAGATACCACTGCAGTCCTGGTTCTTTCCATGCGGGAGGACACATCACAGTTCTGAAAACTAGGTTAACAACTCTGTGCTTTTAGCATAAAGCAAGACTATGCCAAAGGGGAAATAATCAATAGAATTGGTTTCTGACCTTATAAATGGCTGATAATTCAGTATTAAAGCCTGATGCTGCTCTTAAAAAAATTCAGAGCCAAATCTCTGTCTATTTGCATGGAGGGAGAGGAAACATTGAGATCTCAGTAATGCTTATGAACCAGTGTGCACTGCACCAGTGAAGTGGACCCAGCAAACAAGTTGAGAAAACTAAAGCCATGTTCAGGATTGGGTTGGATTGCTTGCCCTAATTTTCACTTAGAGAGGCACAAAGAATACCCAGAGGATTAGCCAGTTTGATGGTTAAAAGCTCCAATGCCCTGCCAATGCTAGTTCTCCCACTGCTACTGTCTCTGCCAGCAGTCAAACGATGGGAGATTTCCTCAAGTATGCTACTGTAGACACAACCACAGTGTAAATAGTTGGGCTGCTGCTCCTCTGGGAAACTCAGCCATGCCAAGAACTGTCAGAGCAGCAGAACCAAGGTGGATGGCTCTCTGCTCCTTATTGTTCACAGCAGTGATGGACGAGCTGCAGAGGATTAAACAGGTCTGTTACAGGGCTCACATTGTAAGCAAACATTTTCCTCCCATTTAAAACAATTGAAACAACTGAAAAGGAAGTGAAAACAAATCCGAAGAACTGGATTAACATTAAGCACCTCACACTTAAAAACCATACATATGTACATACATAATTACAGCAACCACAGGAACGGAGGAGAAGTAGCTTTTAGGTAGACGGAACCTCTTTTCTCTCCTGTACCATCTACTCTTCAGCCTCTCCAGAAGATGCAGCAATCCTAAAAGGATAGACTGAGGCTGAGTTCAGGGAAAGGGTGTGTGGGACAGATGGAGACTCATCTACCTTCAAATCAGTCTCATAGTGTAAAGACCCATCACAGCATTGCTTGACAGCCTCGTAGTTTAAAGACCCATCACAGCATTGCTTGACAGCCTCGTAGTTTAAAGACCCATCACAGCATTGCTTGAAGCTTCAGCTTTTCTCACATTTAGAAGTTTGTCTTTAGCTGAAACTTGTCTCTGCCCTGTTCTACAATGCAGCAGCATTGTTTTTTCCATTTAGAAGTCTTGAATAGTGCCAGGTTAAGCATTCTAGAAGCTAAAGTTGCCCATGGAGTCATGGACCAAAACCACCTCTGGCTCATATTTCTCCTAAATATCAGTCTCCACATGAACTCCTCAGCACAAAAGCGAATATTTGATGATGCACTGATGGTTTCTTCGCCATTTAAGCAAAACTGTTTACAGATGCGAAAGAAGATAAATGACCTGGTTTTCATTTTGCAAGAAGGTTCCTTTATACATTTCTAGTAGTCTAATAGGGACTTAAATACAGTTTACAGCAACTAGTTTCCACCAGATGACACAGAAGCGTTGATATACACAAGAAGCAGGTCTCCCCCTCCATTTTTTATTTACAAAAGAAAATTATTACTTTTATGTTTGCTTGCAGTAAATGCCAAGGATTATAATGTAAATAGACAGGACAGCAGGAAAGTACTTAGGGAAGATGTAGCAAATTCATTGTTTGCAATGATTCTACTAAGTTCAAAACCAGACCTAGCAATTAATTTGCTTTGATAGAATCATGTTTTTTGTTACACTGTTCCACATATTTAATTATGTACTAATCTACCTCCAAGAAATCAGAGTGAGCTAAACTAGAAAACCATTACCTAAAAACATGACTTGGAGCCAAGCATTTGAAATTCACTTATTGATACAAAACATACGGCAGACTGCCAGCACAAGCAGTCCCTTGGGTTTAATCTTAAGATCTATAATGAATAATCTCTTCTCTTTACCACTGTAGTCTTTCATCTCTTCCCAGGAGGGAGCAATCATCTTCCCAAACACTCCCTTGTGGTCCTAATTGTCAAAAGGGAGTCTTTCTGTTACTGCAGCACTGTAAGGCTATAACGAATTTACTGCAGTAAAGATTGTATCTGACAAAGACCAACTACTGAACTGCAGCCGTGCGCTGATTCCCAGCAACGTGTTCTGGGCAGATCACCTCCAGTCAAACCATCACCACTGAAAAATTACTGGTTAGTTTTCATGAAAGCACAGTTTGTCATTAGCTTGAGACAGTGTAAAGTTTAAAAAGTTTCATATGGGGAACATAGTTATTCCTCACCTGGGACTGAATACAGATGGTTGCCCAAATCAGGGCTGGCAGGTTCATTAGGGAATTGGCACACTTTCAGAGAGGGAGAAGACCTTTCTCTAGCAGGTAGGATGGAGCAGATTTTGGTTTACCTGCTACTTGTCTCAACCTGTGGAGAGGGTGGGGTGCTGAGGTAAGGCTAAGTTGACACTGCAGACTTGCACTGGGCCAGCCAAGATGGTTAGGATGGTGAGGAGATGTGACTTCCAGCTGTACAACTTTAGTTGCTGCAAGCCCAACTGTTGACCTAATTACCCCAGCAAAACTGGATTTCTCCCAGGAAGAAGTCACAGTTACAACCAGCCACATTTAGATAGACCCTGAATGAAGTGTTTGATGTTCTGCAGCATTCCTTTAGGGTTGGGATTTTTCTTGTCCAAGACGGTTTGGTCAAAAGGCATAGATTTACAAAACCTCACAGTCAATCCCAAGCTTGCTTTCTCAGGAACTAAAATATTTTGGATGGAAATTGCAAATGTCTGTGCCATCAGGACAGTCTTTTCTGTCCTGCAAACCTCTCTGAGCCCAGAAAGCGTTGCCCTAAGGCCAGCAGCCAGCCAGAAAACTGGCCAGTTCAGGACACTAGCCTCTTCAGCAAACTCAAAGCCAGTTCTCAGCACTGGCTGAGAGGTGAGGCTTTACAGGAACAGTGTGGAAGTGGAAAAGAGGCTGTCTCAATCTTTAAGGCTTCCAAGAGACCTGCAGAGGTCATTCAGTAGTCTTTCTACGACTGTAGTTAGCAAATCAGAGGATGACTCATGGGTATATTCATACTATGAATTTATGCTGTAGTAACTTGAAAAACTGATGAGTAAGGCTTTCAGGACAGAGTCTTTACTATGTTAGTGAAAGAGAAAACACTTAGCACTGATCAAGAATACCAGCATTTGTGGTACACAAAGGCCATTTCTTCTTGGTTTTGCCCTCTCCTTCATAATACCTGATAATTTTAAGTGAGCTCTGCAGGCACTAATACTTCAAATCAAACCAGTTTGTGCCAGGACAAAACACAGTCACTGATGAGAAGACTGGACTGTTGACAGTTCTACCATGTCATAGAATCATAGAATGG
>NW_010265029.1:164320-164632 GCF_000690775.1 Eurypyga helias | reverse complement strand
TATATATAGATATATATATAAAATATGCAGGAATTATGTGTGTGTTATGCAGTGAGAGAAAGACACAAGAAGAGAATAAGGGTGAGAAGTCCAAGTTAAACTATTTTCTGAAATAACTGGCAAAATCTGGGTGAAGAAAGATTCCTGCATGAATCTTTGTCTCAAAGCTTTAGTCAGCCTTAATAAACTGTGTGAATATATGGCTGAAGTAGTAAAAAGCCAACATGTCTGGATCTTATCTAAACTTCTCAATTTTTGGTAAGATTCAGAAATTTGCAGAGTTCAGTATCTCGTTCCTGCTCCTGGAAACTT
>NW_010265029.1:140955-164265 GCF_000690775.1 Eurypyga helias | reverse complement strand
CTGCATACAGGGGGTTGATTTGTATTTTATTCTATAAGAATACAATACAAGAATACAAATATTTTCCCTGATTTTCCCAAAGTCATTAAAAAAGATGCCCTACAGTGATTCTGGGTAAGATTCTTTTGCAATTAGAATAGCTAGCCCTGGGGATAGGATACCTGAGTAAGACGTGGGGTATCTGTTGCCAAGCTGTCATAGGCTCCCCATGTCACCTTGAGCAAATCAACTGCTCTGTGTTTCAGGTTTGTATCCCTGAATTACGGATAATAGGACCTCCCCATCTCACAGAGGTGCCCAGAGGTTACAGTCATTAAAGAAAAAAACACTGGGGGATACATAACACGTACAATTAAAAATATATGAATTATGACTTTTCTTCAAGTACCATCTCATTTAAATACTCGGCATCTACCTAACAGTCTGAGTCCATAGTGAGCTTTTGGTTTTATGACACCGTATTTGTTACAGTATTCTAGGAAACACTGAAGGACTGTATCATGGAAGCTAATTTAATTAGAAAGAGCACAGTGAGCTGATTCGTGCTTTGAAGAAATAAATACAATATGTGAATACTGAAAGAAATGGTACTATTAACTGTATATCCTATGAGACACTATTTTTCCTTCTGCGTAAAAATACATGTTATGTTTTCTGAGCTAGGCTGGGCTTTAGAACCACATGCCTATGTGAACCTCGTTAAATAATATTAACATTTTTACTTTTCAGAAAAAGCAACTTTCTCGATGTGACAAGTTGAGTAAGTTGCACTGTCTATAGTACTCTGGTCAGCAAAACAGTCTTTTTCTGTCTCATGCCATTTTTACTTGTATCCTGATGCCTTTGTCAGCTTTCTTACTGAATTTTCACTGGCAAGCAGAATTTTAGGGAAGAGCTTTTGTACAGTGTTCACCACTGTGAACATGATACCAGATCTAAAATTCAAACCATACAATGAAATGGTCCATGAAGAGGAGGTCAAAGGCAAATAGTAACATCTGAGAAGAGAGCATCTGTTGGATCAGAGCTGATGGACTAATCCCCTCTCTGTGATATGTCCTCAGCCCTTGAGCACAGTTTCCGTTTTGTGTCCCTTGAAAATAAAAGAGAAACACTTGGTGAACAGATTTTATATTACATGACTGAAAGGTGAAGAAGAAAATAGTAACATGACATCAGTGTTTCAGTAGTAAACTCACTAGAAAGTAAGCTGATGCCAGTTGCTCGACATACTGATTTAATTGTGGCATCACTTATTCAAAGGCCACAGATTTCACTTTGTATTGTGCAACTCCAAAGTGATGTGAAAAGAATTATTTTTGCTTTGCTATTTTTCCTCTCTTTGGGAAAAAGTTAGTGCAGATACAAATGAGAATTCAAAGGTAGGACCTTGGCTAATGCTGGGATTTCTTTTTTTTTGTAATTTAGATAGACTCAGCAGCATGTAAAAGTGCTCTTTGCTGATGAATTGCTCATGTATTTTATGAAAAACCCAGGTCGTCTAAAGTCTTTCTTGAAGCTCCGTGTCATGTGTCATAGAATGGTTTGGGTTGGAAGGGACCTTAAAGACCAGGTTGCTCACAGCCTCATCCAGCCTGGTCTTGAAGACAGCCAAGGATGGGGCATCCACAGCTTCTCTGGGCAATGTATGCAGAAAGTTTTGATAGACTGGTGATGTGTTGGAAGATAAAATATTGTTAGTAGCTGATTTTCCAAAGTTCTTAAAATACAAAGTTTGAAAAGTTATTAACAACACAGGACAGGGCATGTGATGCTTTGCCTGGATGAGCAGTCTATGCAAAGAAACAAGATAAATCAGTGTAGTATTTTAGTGTTTTATTCTCTCTTTCTTGTTGCTACATTGTTATCCTAGGAAATCAATAACAATTTTATTTCATAACCTTTCTTAATTTTACTTGCAGCAATCAAACGGGTATTTACAGTACATGTAAAAGCCTGTGATCCTTGTCCTCAGCTGAGTCGCACCAATTTCAAATCAGAAACAAAACAGCAACACAGATTTAAGGTAACGTAGCATGTTAGAAGGAAAATTTGGGAAAATGTTTGTAACTAATGAAGACAAATTAAAGATCTTTACATTTTCTCATGTACCCATAATGAAAAAACCTGTTGCCTTGAGAAAGGCTTTGGCCAAGGGGTCCAGTTGTTGGAAGTGAGGACAGAGGTTTACAAACAGGGAGGAAGGAAGGAGGGGATATGACAGAAACAGAAGTTTTAAAAACAGGGAGAGGTTTTTGAGAAGCAAGGTCTGGAAAAGGAGAACAAGAAGCTTGAATGTAATGTGGAAAAGCCGGAAGGAGATCCCACAAAAAAGAGAAGATGTAAGTATTCCATGACTTTTGAAGGGTGGTAATTTCAGTGACTCTGCGTTTCCTCCAGAGTGATGTAGAATCAGGGTGATGGAATGAGGGGCAGTCACAGCAATCAGAACCGTAGATGAAAACCTCTTGAACAAGACATTTTAGCTTTGGGTATGGACAGAAATTATCTTAGACATGCAGGTGAAAATCCAGACTGGTCCTCGGTGCTGTGGATCTACCTGTCTCTGTAAGAACATCTCACTCCATTCCCCACCGCTAATGCAGTGGTTTAATTTTCTAAACCCACCTGCAGCTGAGGCAGGATTGATATTATTGAATGAATATAAATAAATTATTACAGTCTGTTTATAATAAAATGGCATTTAGAGCTTCCTTTTTTCTGTGTTGGAGTATTTGTGCCCAGGTGCTGCAGAGAGCCTTGGGTGACTGGGAGTCACCCTGAAAAACCAGCCTGACCAGTTAGTGTGGACAGGGATTGGGGAAAAAGGCTTTTCACTGCCTACCCTGAAGTCACTGCAGCCGGATTCCAGGCATGAAATGGGACTAGTTCCTTTTAGTCCAAGTTCACAAACTTCAGAGTGTACAAGGATTTCAGCAGATACATTTGTTTGTCTGATTGTGCTGCCCGGTAACTTTCAGTGAGGTTCACTGAAGTATTTGCTATCACTTTAAATTCTTGCTTTGAGTCATTCCATCCCATATATAATTTGAACAGGTTTTTGTGTAATTATTTCTCTCAATAATTACCATTATACAATTGTTATAGCTGCCAGTTTTGTTTTTCTTCCCTGACAGAGAGTAGCAGAAATGTATTACGCATTTGTGTAACTTACGATCTTTGATTCATGTTTAAAATGCATGGAATATTTTTCATTTTCTATTTGAGGCAATACCTCATCCAGGATCATATCTCACAGTGTAAGTTTCCACTGTGTAAATGTATGCCTTGTACTGCAGTGGGGTATAATATACAATAAAAAAAAAAAGAACAAAAACACAAAGGAAGTAAAACCAAACCAGAAATAAATCTAAATTTTTAAGGCATTAGAGGGCCAGTGAAAGTTAATGACTGCAGGTAGTGGCATAGAGCATCTGGACAGTAATGCAGAAAGATTTTGTGTATGGTGTCTTTTTCTCTTTTAAATAGACTTGATCTGACCATCACTCTAACCATTTTTTACTGGTTTTTTATGAGGATTCTAGGAAACTGGTTTGCTGGCATGCATGGTTTACTGGTAGGGAGAGCAACCTGGAATTTGAAGGCACAAGAGTTACTGCAGGATGTCTAATTCAAGAAATGGGAATAGGTGCAGTAGGTTGGAGGAAAGACGAGGCAGATTTGTAAAGATTGGTGTGGAGAGAAGAAAAGATTCCTGTATCAAACCCAACCTGTAAAAAATCTGATGCTCAGCTGGATGTGCAGAGGACATGAGAGAAGCCCCTCCATGCCACGGAGAAATAATGAAATGCTGGCTTATTGTTCTATATGAATTGGTGACACTATTTGGAAACTGATTTATTGCTTTCTACCAACAAGTGTAATTAGATGAAAAACATTTAAATTTCCTGAGTCATGCTGAATTCCTTTTTGAGCTACACTAAAAATTGGACTGTAAAAAAAAAAAAAAAAAAAGAGTGAGGAAAAAAGAGATAAAACTCAAAATACTTGGAGTATGTAAGCATGAACCTGAGACACTTTTGCTAAGAGAAATTTGCAGGGAGATTAAAATTTACATAATAGCACAAATAATTTATAATTGCAGCTGGAAACAGGGTGTTTGGAAGAGAGTAGGCAGATCCTCTGTGTCTGTATTGTCTGTCAGGCACCTGGGAGTTTGGACACCTAACTCTTCCTTGCCTTTTAATATTCTGACTTTAAGTGAGCAAACAGGCTGAGTACACAGATGCATTTGATTATTAATGATCATTATAACATAAGCAGCTCCATGATTTATTAGAATACTTCTTGACTGGGATTCCAAGAAAAGGTAATTGTTTCAGAATTATCCCCACAATTAATTTCACATGTGTGAAGTCCATTAATTCCAACTGCAGGCCATGGAATACGTGTAAATGTTCCCAGCAAGGGCTGAGTTTTGAGACAGGAAGGATGGATCTCTGGCGACGATGGATGATTTCAGGAGAATCTGAATGCAGGATGGTTGGGTTTTTTTTCTGCTCTGTCTGTGACTTCCTCTACAACCTTAACTAATTATTCAGTTCCTCTGAAATTAAAATGTTCATCAGTGGAATGAAGTGCTGATGACATGGAGGTCCCAAGGTGCTTGGACTATGGCAACAGTAGCTATTGTAAGTAGTAGGATGTAACTTTTAGCACAGTGTTATCGGTGATCCTTAGTCATCCATAAGTTTTCTCATTGCTTGTGTGCATTGTTGCCTGACAGTAGAACAGGGATAGGATGTCAGACTATTGTAAGAAATTTGTATGTACTAGCAGAACGACTGCTTGTACTATACCCCAAAATGCTAACAAATGTGATGTGCCAGAAAACCAGTAGTATGCAACCTCAGCAAACATGTTATATATGTTATGACTCTAACACGATGAATTTTGAACAGAATTAATCCTTACTCAATCATTAAACAATGAGAAATATTGAGTTGTTTTTCTTAAGGATTAGGAAAACTCTTTTGGAAAGAGACAAACATTTGTCCCTGCTGGAAGCTCCTTCAGCTGTAATGCATCATTGTGCCTGACCAGCCCTAGAAACCTTGGAAAGACAAAATATGTACAAGCTGGTTGTTAAGCATATGTGATATGTTTTGCCTTGTCACCTGGCAACGAAAAGGTTTTTCTAAACAAATTTCATACATTGCCAAAATTCCAACTTTTTGAAACACGTAAGCTGCTTTTTTTTTTTTTTTTCCCTTTTGTCAAATATGACCCAAGGTACATCTTTCTCAGAAGAGCAAATGTTATCCTTTCTACTGGTGGAAGAAATAACTTTTTTAAATTTAATTCAGTTAGTTTGACATACTGCATGTAACAGCATTGGGACTGTCAGAAAAATATAGAAAATATGCTGCCTTCACAATTAACCCATAATCTGACCTGCACTGTTTTTAAAGCTAACAAACAAGCAAATAAACCCCCAAAATTCCTTGATTGACCTGAATTCTACTAATGAGCATAAAATTAAAAGGAGGAAGGCCCACTGAAAATGAATTTTTCAAATACTAAATAATTCTGTGGATCTATATGTTGTTTAGGAGCAATGTGTTTATAGTGTCTGGTGAAAGAAGTGGAAATTAATCATTTTACTTTTCAAGATGCAAGGTATTTAGCAGGGAAGCTATCAAATCGTTGGCTGCTGTGTTTCTAAGAGTTTAGGGGAAAAAACGCCAAGATGTTATTTCTTAAGCTTGAATTAAAGGTTTTAAGGAGAATATTTCAAACTACACTGGAGAAGCTACATTGCTACACTCCAGCAAACTTTAATAACCTCATACATTCTGTTACCTCCTTAATCTGCCAGTTATGTTTTCTATACATCTGCTGCGATCCGATTACCAGTATATTTATCTTTTACCATCGGTCCCTTCCTCCCCTGTACACAGGGGTGTCAGTGCTGATCCATGCCAGCGCTGATAGAATCACAGTTCATTACCATACGGAAGGTGATTGGGATTTGGGCACACAATGGGGTGTGACACCGTTGAGCAAGAGGAGGCGACTCGTTATAAATGACAATGCTCCGGTAATGACACTCAGAGTTTGGGAGTCAGTAATGATGAGTAGACCTCTTAGCGCTATCCTTAGTAGGAGAAAAAACAGATGACACCCAGGAAATAAAGATGGATGATTTCCATGTCATTCATACATGATTTTACTCGTTTCATGCTACCAGTACTGGCACCAAGAGATGATAAAAGTGATGGGTTGTCACTGGATGTGCACACCACAACATAGCCATGAGCACCAGAGTATCGGCACTCTGCTGCAAGGCAAAATGTTTAGGTTTTTAATTACCTTAATGGTGAGCTAAAAAGTGCTTTTTTTTCTTGTGTCATGAAGAGAGCAGAAAAAAAGGGTTTTAAATGATAAAACAATGGTAGCCTCCTTGCTGAATGATGCAGCACTTTGTAATAACGCAGTACATTTTGAAAAAATCTGTATTTTTTCAAAGACAAACATCAAATAGAAGGAAAAAGGTTATGTCACCTTCACCCTCACAGTACTGTCATTTATATGCTATCAGCTCATTAAATTCACATTAAGATACTCCATGGGACTTTAGGAGCTATTAGTGCACCTAAAATGGCATAACAAAATCTCAGTTCACTTTAAGAGAGATGGCATTGCGACATTTTGTATTTCATCACTGAATTATTATAGTCTCAGATGCATTCTGCTGTGATGGTAATGGAAGGAGGAATACTAGAGAGGAAAGCTGTCCATTTGTTTATCCCCAGGGAGCAAAAAAGAAAGTTTGATAAAAAAAATAGAGTGGAAAGTAAAGCATTAACAATTTAACCCCTGTAGCAATGCTAAAGAACACACAGGATTTTTATATTCTTCTTTTCAGGATGTTTTTAAAAAAGAAACAAAATTCTGTATATAGGGGGTTGCTTGGGGCCATGGAAGGTGCAGCAAATATACTGTATGAATACAGGCATCTCAGCCTTTTATAGGTGAAGTCTCCTATGACACATAAAATACCTTCCTTCATATAAATTATTATGAAAAAAATAGTGTGATTAAATTTGATGGTTTTGTTAATTTGTTGTTGTTTTTACCCTCTGGCTTTCATCATCAACAAATACGTGTGCTGCTATAGGTAAATCTGCAACCCTGTATTTATAAATCCCATGTGAGGTAATTGCTTGGGCACTATGTTCAGGAATGAATAAGGAAAACTGAAGCCATAATGAGTTATCATGAAAGAATTAATACACCTATACATGAATACTAAATAAACACTATACTTCTTCATAAAAAATAATTGGATATCTGAATTAATAAACCATATAAGTTTTTGGGTCTGGAAATATAGCTTGGTCTGAGGGAGGTTTTTCTACACAGTACAGCTGTGTAACTGCAAATATACATTATATACTCAGATGCATTAGAGGATAGAAAATAAATCAAATGTAGTTATTAATTTGAGACAAAGTTGAGCTAATTTTCTTATAAATGTGCATTAATGGATAAAAAATCCCATCAGGAGTAGGTTGAAGAAGGTTCAGTCACTTTATATAATATATGTTTCTTAATATTTATTTAGAATTATTTAGAAACATAATAATTCCTTTGAAGTGCTTCCTTCCCTCTCCAACAAACACAAGAATTCCATGACTCAAGAGCTTAGCCTCACACACAGTAAAAAAGCCATCAGAAGAAAAAGACAATTTGTGAGGCAAAAACATTGTGGAGCATTCAAATGTGCACATACCCAGGGAGCAAGATTCATTCCTGTGTGGAGAGCACAACTTAAGCTTTCAATATACCTCTTAACGGCAATTACCTGATAGATGGGTCTTTGGAGCAGCAGTGGATTTCTTCAGTGGAGAGAGAGCTCAAAGACATAGCAAGAGTCATTGCAAAAGAAAGCTCCAGGTTTTGAAAGTAGAAGGGAGGGAAGTAACAGCACAGGGAGTAATGACTTAATAAATGCACACCAAGCACCTGCTAAATTTAACACAGCATTTTACTACATTCAGTGCCTCAAAGCATAATCTCTTTAGCACAGGGATTCTGCTGCTTATTAGATAGTTCACCTGTTGAAAAGCACAAGACCGACACCAGTTTTATCATCAGTAAAACCGTTTTTTTGAATGGTTACTCTGAAGGCTAAAACCTGCCTGTACAGTGGATTATATAAAAAGATGTGTTGTACTTAAAACTTTGTTCTTTGCACGGCGTTGCTTTGCCCTTTGCAGACGGTGCGGGATGCTGACATGAGTGCTGGGTAGCTTGGGAGGCATCACGCCTCATTCCCATTAACGACTGCCAGAAAGCAAAGAGGTTGTATTAGGGAATGTTGTTCAGTCTGGGGCAGGTTTTTTTGAAGGTTTACAGTACTAGTGTTATTGCTAAAGAGCACTAAATTTTAACCTATCTTCAGGCAATGGTAGAGTTGAAGCCATGAGTTGCACATAAACTGAGGAACTTAACATTTAGGATGATGGGAGACAACCAGTTATCAGGTTTATGCATTGCATGGGAGCAGTTTTTGTGCAATTAGGTTGGGGAAGATATGGGTGCAAGGGATACCCTGAGGGAAGATGTCAAAACCAATGAAGGCTATGCGGTCACTGATAGCTGGATCTGGTGAAGGTGCTTCAATTGTATGTATTTTAAGTGTTCTGTTCAAACCTCAAGATGCACACTTCCAGGATTAGCTGGAGAAAAAAAGAGCCTTGTCTTGTATATTTATTTCCAAAGGAAGCCAGCCACCATTTGAATTATCAAGTTTATACTTGCCATATTACCAGTGATATAGTGACAGGCTTTGCAGCTGTAAATAATTTAGCGTGCATAAGAACTCAGTTCATGCTTTTGTCCATGTGTAATCTTTATTATCAGAAACTGGGATTCAAGGCTTGGCATTGTGGCTGATTTAATCCAAACACCTCAAGAGCACAAGACAACAGTGAAGTTGCACCAAGGCTCACAAATTTCAAGCTCGAAGTCATGCTAATGTCTGTGACCAGCGGGTCATGGATTTATGGGCCTTCACCAGCAGAATCCACAGAAGCTTGATCATCTATGTAGAAATATAGTTTTGTAACCCATTATAACAGTTTCTTTTACATAGATTTAGATTATTTATTTATATAGTATTTAAATAGATTTATTTAGATATAAGTAGCTCTTACTGCCCCTTCAATGGGAAAATGGTGGTGTAGGTGCCAAACATGCTGTCAGTGGGTGTATTAAAGCTTGTCTTCATCTGCTAACTTAGATGGAAAATTGCTTCTGATTCACTCAGCTTTAACTCTGGAGCATATTTTCCTCCTAAAAGTGCCTATGTTGGCAGGGGCTATCCTACGGCAAAGGAGACCCAGCACAGCAGATTCAGAGCAGGAAAGCCTCCAGTGCCGTTGGGAAGATATACTGGGAAAAATTTTTGTCATGTTTGTTACCCATCTGCAGCTCAGCATAGCAGTCAGGTTACTGAGAATCACTTTTGGTACGGAATTTATCAGAGTTGACTAATATTATCCCTTTCAAAACATATGTCGACGGAAGAAAGACTCACTCCTACTCCAGGCTAAGAGCACAAGACTTGGGTGCTGTGGATGAGGGCACGGCAGGGTACTTGCTTGCTACCCTGTCACCTTTCAAAAAGCAAATGTGAGCCAGTTTATCTTCTGTGTATTACAGTCTGCGTGATAGAAAATAAGTGTTGACATGATTCCTGTCCATCAGAGAGGCTGATTTTACATTGAAAGCACTGTGCGACTTTTTAGTAAGTTTGCCAAAAGATCCAGTAACTCTGATATTTAATAGCATTCAGGGATATCTAATTTACAATCATTTCATCAGCTCCAAAGAATTCATGTTATTTGTTTACTGTAAGTCTATTATAAAGTAGCTTTTATTTCATTTCTCGCCTGGCCACCCTGGCCCTTTATGTGTTTTGCACCATGTCTTACTGATCCTTAATGTTTATTTTATAAGGTGAAACAGAATCTATCCCTTAGACATGTATAGACACCTAAATCAGGCATCTAAATCATAAGCTAGTAAAGAGCTTAATTTTTCACTTTAGTTTTTTGTCACACCTTATGACATATAGTAGATAATCATTGTCGCCACTAATGTCTTGTCTGCAGTGCTAATCCTTTCACAGGTATTAACCAAAGAGGCTTGAAGTAAATATTGCTTCTGTTATAGACCTATCTAGGGTTCAGTATCTCAGTATTACGCATTGTGCCAAGAAAATAACCGTGGGACTCTTGCTCTGTAAATTGTTCTTACAGTTGCACTAGACCTGCCTGGCACCACGACATATACAGGAGGACTAAGCGGTACCTACTGCCCTTTCAAAAGCTTGTTGGCCAAAAGTTAAACCAGGACCTGCCTGGGCTCGTTTGCAGAATCCCCCTCAATATCCCACTCCCAGAACCCTTTAGTTTCCTCACTATTAGTTTGAGGAGGCTGGGAGTAGAATAAATCGAGAGCTGAATAAATTTATGCTCTTTTAAAGAAACTAATGGGTTACAACGTTAGTGCACAATAACAATATTCTGAGTACCCACGATGCTGGTTTTGGCGCAGACACTCTGCTACAGCGTGTAGGAGAGATCCTGACCTGCCTTCCTCTTGTGGCTACACACAAGGTAGTACATCAATAAGAAAATTATTTGTGTTATCTCAGTCAATTAAGGAGCGTATTTTGAAATAATGAGGTGAAGCCCAGGGCTATAGTGTGTGGTACATGCTTTGACAAAAACAAAAAAATCCCAAACACATAATTTATAGGGATAGAATACTTTTACTAGCCTGAATGATGAAGAGCAGCTTTAATATTTGGTTTAATATGCAAGTAGTAATATACAATGAAATGTAGAATAGAATTAAAATGGAAAACCCTGTCTGATAGTGAACCTCAAGTATGCTTGTTGAATCAGAGAGGAAAAAAATAAAGATTTTGGTTTTTTTTCTGGAGGAAAAATAAATATGAAAGGTCACAATACGTTTCTAACTTATCTGAACATGGCCAGAGGAAAACACTGTGTAGCAGACTTCTCCCATGGACTCCAGGCTTCAGTTCAAAGCAGTAATTGTAAGCGATAAGTCAGTGCCCTGCTTCAACCTTGTGCATTTGTCTGAGCAAGAAGATTGTAGATATCAGGATTCCTAGAGGAATCACACCATCAGTGTGAGATGTAACCCCTGGTCGTGGCCAAATCCCTGACTGGATCTACCACCATCGAGACACAGAAAAAGAAAAAGGTTTTCTGACACAATTTCTGGTGTGTCTGTATTAGTTGAACACGGCTTCTAAGATGGAACATTAATATCTACAGCCGTATTTTGAACCCTAGTTATTTAGCATAATGGCATTGAGTTACTGTGGCTTGACAAATTAACAGTCATCAGCTGAGCCTCAGAAACCAATTTGGTGCACCCTCATAGCCTGTAGCAACTGGAAGGTAAAATATATTATCTTCAACTCGAAAGAATAAAGTCTAATCTGACTTGTTTTATCCTCTGTTGAGGTGGCCCAAAAACATGCAACTTGGGCAGAGCACTTCATCAGATACTCAGTGGTTTTTCAGCCTGTGGTAACACTTGTGTCCCGGCCCCGTGTCTCAGCTCTAGGTCTATCAGTTTGCTGGCACTCTGCCTAGGTTGCCCTGAGGTCCCAAATAGCCAGTGTTGAACTAGTGTGGATGTCTGCAGGCTGCCTTCTGCGGGACTGACACACGGACGAAAGGGCCATCAGGAGGGGTGGTGTAAGGAAATGAATGTAAATAAACCAGACAAAGTTAATGCCAACAGGAAACCACGGCATGTTAATGCCAGCTCTGTAATACAATATCTCCAAAGAATTAGGACATTTGTCAACTTTTAGACAGGTTCACAGTAAGTTCTTATTTCTTTTTTTTTTTTTTTTGCATTTTCTAAAACACGGGGTCTTATGTCAGAGGAAGTCTCACGTAGGCAGAAATTAAGAAAGATGTTTGTTAAATTTTGGAGTGACTGAATTTCTGAGTATGGATTTCTACTAGAAGGTGGCACGTGATGTGACACGCATGTTACAGTGCACTCAGACGCACTGTTAATTTTGTGCAGGACAGATAAAGTAGACTTCAGGGATGACTTCAGCTTTGTGTGTGTGCGTCTCACTTTGTTATGAAGTGCCATACATAAACCAGTCTTATTCAGACACCCCTCAGGAAACAGTCGTTCTAGGGTTGAAATTGCTGAATACATGATACTTTGATACTACTTGTGGTGACCATTTCTGTGATGCTTATGTGCATGTGGGGGGAAGAAAATGCTAATTTGGAGGATGAAAATGCCTTTTTAAAAGTAAAGAAGTCAAAAAGTACATTTCCTCAGGTTCTTTTCCATGGAACCATCCTTCATGCCTTCTATTAAAGATGTGGAGTCTCAAAGTTTAGTACAGGCATCTTCTCTTATAGGCCATTATATGAGGTTTCCTAATGAATATTGACAACTCGTTTGTCATACAGCGGTTTAGTTTATTGGGTATCCTTACAACCTAAATTCTTGACTGCAATATATGGTCTGCTAGAGGTTATGCAATGTGACGATCTGTGATCTCCAGAAGATTATAAAAGATATGGAGTTTACTTCTGTTCTTAAGTCTGAAACTATAAACATGGACTGCACGGCATAAGTGAAAGACTGACCATTTGGACTAAGATCTTATGTAAAAATAAGTTACAGATAGCGGGGGGGGGGGGGGGGGGAAGTCCTATCTCAGGAGAGGTTAAAGTACAGACAAAACCAAGACTGTGACAAAATGCAACAGAATGTACACAAGGTAGAATAATGGCCCATAAACTACAGTGCAGAAAAAGAAATGGTCCAATAAGTAGGAGGTTACTGCCATACTGACCACAAAAAATCTTTCAGTCATTATGAATAAGCTCTTAAATTTTCATCCTTGTGCATAAACAGCAGTAAAAGAGAATTAAAGGTATTACAAAACAAGAAAATAAAACAGATAAAATGGAAAAAAAAATTGAGAAAACCACGTTATAAATTAATATAAATTAAGAGTTGATCAGAATAGCCATGGATTTAAGCGTGGTTTCAGGTCTTGGTGGTAGCACTCTTTGCTTGAGATTTCAAACCAGACATGTTCACCCTTTACAAAACCAGCCCTAGTCCATGGTTACTTATCTGAACACTTAGTAAGCCGACGGAGCAAAAACATGCTGGCCGTACTCTGTTCTGATTGCCAATAGGGAATTGCATGAAGTCACAGCGATGAGATATGGCCCTGAGTGATGCTTACACTATGATGTTTTTGAGATGCTGTTGCCTCAATTAGAATCCTAGTAGGTGGAGTGGATGGAAAAGATGGCTTAAGAAGTATTTACCAAAACCTGCATGTTCATTCAATGGGAAAACACTATTTGTTGAATTTTTAACTGTACCTATACATTCTTATTTTATTTCTTTTAAAATAATGGGTCATTTCTGTACCTGGCACAGCTGTGTAGGATCTGCAGTTAGCTCAAATCTGGTCTAAAAATGAATGAGTGGTGCAGCCAAGATAAAGTGATACTCAAAGCTTCTGGTTAGAGCACTTCCTATATACTGTGCCATCTACTCTTATAAATATCTTTGTGATAATGCAATGCATAGACCTGATAACTGGTTAAATGAAAGATGTGGACAGTACTACTTACTGCCTAAGGTGTTGTCTTGGTACTGAGGCGACCAGCTATACCTAAACATCTGCCAGGTTGAACGATTTTGGGCAAGTCAGGTCACCCTGGCTGTATCTTATTCTACCCATAAAATAGGGAAAATTAGATATACTTTTCTCCTCTATGAAGTCTTGAGATTTGCTGGTGAGGTAGATAACCTTATTTTACAGGAAATCAGCCAGATTTATAACTCCAGTTTGTAGCAGGGGAAACAGGTAACAGGAAAAGAAACCAGCAATATACATTATTAATTACTCTTATAAATGTTTTTTGTTGTTGTTTTGGCTCACAAGAATATACATGAACACTTCACTGTTTTCTTAGAGCTGCCTAGTATTCTTGCATCAGTTATATTACAGGATTCCCTTCATCTCATTAATTTAAGATCCATATCAGACAAAACCCACTCTCTGGTCTTACCATCCGACAATATTTGCTTGATGAGAACTTTGACTCTCACTAGTAACGAGGGAAACCATTCCTGAGCACATCCGTCGGTATAGGAACTGCCCCAAGAGTATCCAGCAACTCCTCATCCAGATGGCAAGGTCTGAAATTAATCTGCCAGTGCACTGACCTTGACTTTGCCCTTATTCCAAGTATATGTATTGCTAGATATCAACAATCTAAACAGAACTAAAACCCTAAGCAACCAAAATATAAACAATCAAAACAACAAATGCATTTGTTGTATTAGCTGACAGCACCCATAATGTCACTGGACAAATATGTAAATACTGACCTAAATCCCTTTGCTAGAGACTTTTGTATTCACTTTAAATGTTGGAATAGACAGCAGCTCCCGCGGCCTGACCATAAATCTCGGTGCCCATGCAGCGGCGGGTGTAGAGCTGTGCCACAGTCACTCCTCTCTGGAGCTGGGCCTGATCGGGGTGCTCTGAAATTCAGGAAACTGTGATGGAAAAAGGATTTTGTTCCTGTCAATTTGTCACTATTCATTAATATTTAATTAATTAAAACCAAACATTTAACATTTTTGGCTGAGTTGAAAAAATAGACATCTGAATATGCAGAAAACTGGAGTAGAGACACAATCCATCAATTAGTTGGACGTTAATTGCATTTTTTCCCACTGACTTCAGGACCTGCAGATCAAACCAAATGTTGTAGACTCTGTAGAATCAGTTTTCTACTGCTGAAGCCAGTGGCTTTCATAGGTGTTTGCTGAAAGGTAAATAACGACATTAATGGCTAACAGAAACAAGATAATAATGCTTGGGTGGTGTTGTGGCCATGCTGGCCAAAATAGGGTACTTGAAGGATGGAGCAGATTTAGTACCACATGAAAATGGATATAAATTGGTTCTCATTCTTAGCCTTTTGGCTAAGGAAGGGGTGTTCATTTTTCACAGCATTGCCACTTCCCCAGAGAGCAGGAAAGGCTGGTGGACTGGCTCAGGATGAAACCAGAAGTTTGGACCAGGCTGGACAGATTTTCAAATGTACATTTTCAGATATTAAAATGGTTTTAAAAGTTGCTTACCTCTCTAATAACAGAGGAGGTTTTTTGTAAGGATTAGGTAATTGCTAATGTTAATAACGATCAATAATTCTTTCTGAGTTAAGAACTAATTCTGAAGTCTGCCTTCCTCTCTAAGGTGCTGTTCAGCTTGAGACAGGCAGTGTTTCTCTACTGGAGAGCTGTGATCTGGTTTATATACAATATTAAGTATTTGTAGTGTTTTCCAGATGCTTAACTCAGACAGATTTTAGCAGAAGCTAGGCAGCGTGCTGCCTTCTGGGATCTATGATGTAATTTGCTATGTATAAAATGGCAATAATGCCATTTACCTGCCTCAGTGAAATTTTATGAGGATAAAACTGAAGCTACAGTTGTCTTTAAGAATGTTTCCGACAGCACAATTTAAAACAGCATTTTGTGAAAATATATTCTGTTGAACTTTCTGCTGAGGGATGTGTATGGAGAAAATGCATTACGTTCTTAAAGAAACTGAATATTAGAATTTCTTATTCTGGTTATTTCAGTATTAATTCGTGTTTGCCCTAATCCCAGCAGTGCTCATAGAGAGACCTTCCACAGGAGACCCTCAACGCAAGGCAACCTCTGGCCGTTACGCACAACGGAAGGTCACTGTCTTATTGCAACTCCCATTGCATGAGAACTGTAGAAACTGGAAAGATAAATTACACGGGAAGAGGGTGTTATGCAGTTCTAAGTTAGGAACTTTGCTGCGAGTTATGAAAAATTGCCTTACTTCTCTTATTTTTTGTATTGCCACAGTAAGCAAAACCAGCATTGCTTAAACACACATTCTCATTCACTGAAATGACATGTACTTACTAGATACAAACTACTGCACAAGAAAAAAAAGTGGAGAAAACATATAATATTAGAACACTTCCAATATTTGACTTCTCATGTAATTGTAGAAGTGCAGTAACTCACTGGTTTTCTATGATACTAAAAATAACATTTTTAATAGAAAGGTCTATTATCTGCTGTCATATAATTTCTTCTAAAATACTGAATAACCAAGGAAATTTTTCATTTGTAATGTAATTTAATTCTGGATTTTATTTTTGATTATGGTTGAGGTTAACTTTGATGTTTTCAAAATGAATTTCAAAGACCATTTATTCAGCTAATTTTGAAGGCAAAAGCACACTGAAACTTTTATCCCAGTTGGTAAGCAGCTATCCCCTAGTTTTATTCAAGTTTTCACATAAAAATGCCAGTCGGGAATAAAACTGACAAATATATTCAATCAAAGATGGAATATTTTTTCCTCTTAAGTTGCAAATGGCTTCATTAAAATAAAAGCACCACCTTAGGGATTGCATAAAGCAGAATATTGGTACCTAAATGGTATTTATGACTCGGCTAAATGTAAAGTGAATTAAAATTTAAAGGATTATAGTCAGGTAGGCAACAGACATTCGTAAAGGAATGTCCATTAAGGAGATGAAAGAACCTGCTGTCCCCAGCGACAGGAACATTGTCGGGTTAGCGGTCAGGCATACCTACACGCTCAGTGGCACCATAAATGGAAAACATCATGGTTGAACCCTAAAGTACTCGCCTGATGTTTACTTCAGGCGAAGAAATCAAAATCCTCATGCAAACATCTAGGGATGTGAATATTTTTATGTACATATGTGTGTATATAAGAGATATATGTGTATCTATGTATCTCTATATCCATGTGTCTATATACATAAAAATTATATATATGTATATTATACACAGAGTTATAATATTACAGCACTGGCAGGAAACTGTGGATGATAAAAGCAACACAGTAAATGTTGTGAAATATAACCTGAGCACTGTTATTTTACCAGGAGCTTGCAGGATCTACTGCAAACTCTGTTGTTTCCAAGCCTTAAAAAAAAGTCCATCCTACATTTTAAGGGACTTGTAAGACAAGGAGGGACAAGGAGTCTTAGTGGTAAGTGTCTGCCAAAGCATACGTTTGATTTTTGACATGAAGGTGATGAAGTGCTTTTGCTTTTGTAATGTATTCACACACAGCTACGATACAGATGTGTTGCATTTTCTGAATTTTTACCTTTAAGAAGAATGAACTAATTTGCTCAATTAACTTACTGAATTGAATTCTAGCCTCAGTAATCAACGTTTTACACCACAGCAGCAAGTGATTGACAGGACTTCTTGGAAGAGTTGTTTTCTTCCCATCATCTTGGTTTATATATGGAATAACCATTGTTCATGTTACTACACAGTGGGGAGCTGGTCAGGAAATAGTTTCTCATTACTCAAAGTGTTTGTGACCAAACAATAAAATACTCTTCAAGATGTGTGCTTTTAATTTACAAATGCATTTCTATGAAAACCAAGATTTTCAGTTACAGTTTTTAAAAAGTAATTGAAAAAATATTCAACCATCCTTAATCAAGTGTCATTGTATGACACCTATCTATACACTTTTCTGGCCATAATACTTTGGTGCTTTGCTCCAGGCATTGGTCTTGTTTACCTGAAAAACCACTTACCTCTTAGATTCAGTCGAAATAATCAGCCCTGATGTTTATTCACCCAGCACCAGCCCCCTCAATATAGTACACCCAGGATCTTGACAATTACTTGTGTTGAGAAATAGATACCATGCAATTCACTGCCTTCTAAAAAGATGTGGCAAATTTGCATAGCATTCATTTACATAATTTTATTTATTTCCTATTTCTTCTATCCAGCTACTCCCTATTGTAATGCGTTCCTGGCCCTGTACTTTCCCTTCTCTGCTATGAGTTACCAGAGCTTGCACACACTTGCCAGTGTATAATTTGCACAACCATTTGTGTCACCTCTGACTGTGGCCCGCTATGTTTAACTTAGCATATTATAATACTATAAAGCTTTAAATCCAAAGGAATGTGAGCTGGGATACATCTATTTATTAGAATATTAGCATTTCTAACATGACATTTTATACAATGCTTTGAACCACATGATGCATATTCCTTTATTTAAATAGTACCTCTGAGTCTTAATATCTTCTTTCCAATTTGGACAGATTAGCTAAGTGGTTAAGTGGTATCCTTTTATTATCCATCTGCTTTGTGCCATACTCATATCTTTGATAAGGTAGGTGACTAGTGGGATGCTTTTTCAAAGTGTGTGTCTTTATAGCTGTGCATTGTTATTTACCTTTTTATAGGTTTCATTTCCCACTTTATTTTTATAAAACTTTAGGGAAAAAAAATAAAAAAGGTCATTTGTAGAGCAAGTTAGTAGACATTTAGGAGTAGTTTTAAAGTAACGCTTCTCTATCTTACTTTCTGCCTTTCACTTAAGCATTCGAATACATAGTAAAACGTAATGTTTGAGTGAGGGTTTGAGCTGGGCTTTGCAGGTTGAAAAGTCCAGTTTAACAGAATGCTGCTACCTGTTGGTGCTTGTGCTCATACACTGCATTTAAGAAGGAAAACAACTCTTTAAAGCAGTCCTGGGGATTTTCAAGGCTGGTTTACCAATTTTCCTGCACTAAGCCTGAATAGAAGAAAAGCATGAATCCCAACTCCTACTACAGTCACATTCCCAGAGGAGGGAGATGGCCCAGGCATTGGAGGTCTTGTGGTTCCATGAGGAGTCTGGGGTCAGGTGGGACTTGGCCAGCCACACACTTGCCTGAAGTTTGTTTCTGAAACCCCAGTCTGGGTTTTTGTTTTCCCTATAGGACTAATCCAAGTGGGATTCACAAGTCAGTAAACCTGGAAGACAGAACTTAAACCCACATCCTGGTTTCTGATATCAGTTTCATATCAGCTTCTCCTAAAAGGGAATCAGGTCCTACTTATACAGAGAAAAATTAAGCTTATTACAGACTGCATTTGTGATATTAGCAATTGTATTTTAAGTGCTTTTGCTTCTTAGAGAAGGAAGTTTTGGGAGTGATGAACAACAGGAAAACAGGTTCTGGTGGGCAAAGGCAGATGGAGTTGCATTGCCAAATAGCAGATCTTTTTCAAGGTGGGTGATTCAGAAGGGTTACTGAACACTGCATGTTAGGAGGAGATGAGTGTTTTAAGAAAATGAACCAAAGCACTTTATTTATTCTTATTTATTTATTTATTATAAGTTCTGAAACACCGTACTTTCTGACTGTTTTCAGTTAGTTTGTAGGTTGATAACCATAAAACTGTGCTGCAAAGATTTGAATATAACATGCCACGTAAAAATAAAGTATATGAGAAATATGTCTTTAATCTGAGGCACAAAAATAAAATGAAACTATCTATGCTCTGAACTGTGCTAATTGCATTTTGCAATTATGGGGATCTGACTCATAAAAGTACCAGACTGACACCATCCCAAATCACACAAAAAGCAAATAGAACATTTGGAATTAACTTCTGAAAAGGTTAAAATTTCCTAAGAAAGGGAAATCACACATACCCTGGGGAGGGGTATGCAGACTACTCTGGGAGCAGAGTTCTCAAAACTCAATTTAAAGGTGGAGCCAGGACAAACAAAGATATGGAGCTTGTACATACCACCATAGCTGGTCAAACAGGGGTAATCCCTGGTGTATGATGTAGGTGCCAGAAATGCAATGGGTGATATAGGAAGGGGCACTGACATACTATATGGAGAAACCAATGAAAATCAGTATTATGAATTCAAAGGAGTCTGTTATGTGAGTCCTGTTAGAAAAGTTAAGAGACCAATTCTGTCAATTTTAGAGGAAAAAAAATTTCTTAAGCTTGAGATGAGTAAACAACTGTGTGTTGTAAGAGGTTTTAGTATTAATAAATATTTCCTTTTTTGTTTTAGAAAGCTATAGGTAATAAAACAAAGACTTAGGTAAAGTACAGGGTTGATATTCCTGAAATTATCTCCATTACAGAAATCTGTGAATAGTTGAAACCACTTTTTAAGGAGTCTTATTTGCCATAAAATACCAGGATTCATCTACTGCATATGTCGTGTGAGGACAGGGGCATGAAAAACTTGATAAAAAGATGGAAGTTGTCCTCCTGCAGAGAGGTGTGCTCTGGAAAAAGTGTCAAAAGGAATTGGAAAAACCTATTCCTCCTGCAATACCTCTCCTTAGAAAGATTTTGCTGTCATGTAAGGTAGGTGGCAAAGGAAAATAAAATACTGTTTTAACCCCTAGAGGTCTTACAAAGTGTGATGTTTATAAAAGGTATTTTGATGCCACTGACATATTTTTGTAAAAAATTCTTCATCACAAAGAACCCAACAGGACTAAAGGAGGAGAATTTAAATAGTCCAGGAGATAATCTGTTCTGGAAATGGCTAAAGGAGAAGCCTACACATGGGAGCAATGAGTGAGACCACTGTCTGTGTGCTCTCCAGCTAATGAGGAGATGGTCCCTTCTATGGGGGAAACATCTCTTTTTCCTTGTTACCCAAACTAGCAGCCAAGAACACTTCCAAGAGAGGTGTCCAGAGAAAACTGCATCTTAGTTCAAGCTTCGTTACATCACTTTCACCTACTGCCCTCACTGGGGAGGCTGTAACCCTCCATACTGTCAGACATATATTCAGCATATACATACACAGTACTCACATCACCTCCCAGCCCTCTCTGGGGTTAACGAGGACGCTGAGGGCCTGAAGATTCAGCTGTGGGATCATTGTGGTCGTCATCATGGTCCCACCTCGAACTCATTGCCATGCCCTCACCTCTTTTGCAGTGTTGGCCCCTGAGCTGGATGCGCATGGAAAAAAAAAAAATCTTTCCATTGTTACGCAGAAAGAGGGGTCACTTCAACAGTTGTACTTTATGCAACAAGGAATCAGGTTAGCAATGCATAGGAAAAGATTTTGACCTTGTTAATTTGATTTTTAAAGTATTATTCTTGCTTTTAAGTAGGTTATTGTTAGTAGAAAACAATGAAAATACAGCAGAATATAAAACACACTTTGCATTGTTGTTACAGCCAAGGTAATTACAGTGCTCTCAAGTGCTGTAGACACCTGAAGGACATTTGCTGGTTGCAGACCTGAGTGCTACTGGAATTGAAAAGGTGATTAGGAGAGCCTGGAGCTTGAACTGAACAGAGAGGTAAAAGCTGGTGGGCTGGCCAGGCTGGGGTGGGTGTGCTCTGGTGCTGCTCACCTGCGGGAGTGATTGGTGATGAGCAGCAGCTGGTGCTGGGGTCACCTGGTCAGCCCGTCCCCTCCCACACTGCAGTCAGCCTGGGTGCTGTGGAAGGTGGTTGTGTTAAATGTGTTGCTCGTGGGTGACTGTGAAGCTCAGTTGTGTGTCAACGTATCCCCACTGCCTCTGAAGAGCCACTGCCACCACCACGACCTTCTGCTTCTGAGTGTTGTTTGCTGCTCCATCACCTATCAAGGTAAGCACAATGCAGTTTTTGGCTGGCTGATGTTTTTGGGGCATCGTGTGGAATCTTGGCCCTGTTCTGGAGGATTTAGATTAAAGATTCAAAGTGTTACTAATAGAGAGGGGTGAGGCTGTGGTATGGCTCTGAGTTAGAGCTTTGTGGTGAGGTTTCCCAGGTATTTTTTTTGTTGTGGTTGACGGGGACTAAAAAGCTTTGAATTTGGCAAAGCCAGGTTTGATTGGAATGAAGCTGGAGATTGCCTTAAATGGAGGAACCTCATAATAACTATGGAAGACAGAAATGACTGTTTGCTGTGTCCTTACGGGCTGGTTCTTGCTTCTAGGCTTGGTTTTGGTCAAATAAGCGGCACGCAAAGTTGTAGCATATTCTGTGTGGTGCTGACGAGGCTTTTAGGAAGATTTTTTTTTTTTTTCCTAATGTCAGGTTTGGTCTGTGATTCCTCCTGTGTTCTCTTCTGTCCTGCTCTGTAACACCACCCCCACCTCCTGAAATTCTCTGCCCTGGTATGGTTAAGTGCCTGCTGCCAAGTGCTTTCTAGAGGTTTCTCCATGGTGTGTCCCTTTAAAGGTCCAGGTGTTAATTGTGAGCTTAAGTTTGTAAATTAAGAAAGTGAAATATCCAAGAAATTTTCACTGAATCCAATGCAAATAGAGATGTGGCAGTTATTTCTCCAAGTCTTAATGTAAATGTATAGCCAAAGGT
This sequence comes from Eurypyga helias, assembly GCF_000690775.1. Classification (NCBI taxonomy): domain Eukaryota; kingdom Metazoa; phylum Chordata; class Aves; order Eurypygiformes; family Eurypygidae; genus Eurypyga; species Eurypyga helias. The sequence goes on along the minus strand of NW_010265029.1, from coordinate 142,006 downwards.
ACAAATAAAATATGGAAAGCTTTGGGTACAAAGCTGGTGATCCAGGATAAGAGGTCTCTAGTAAAAACAGGCTTGAATTGCTTGCCCAGCAAAAAAAAAAAAAAAGGAGGCAAGCCTGCCCTATTAGACTGCTCATTTTCCTGCAGTAAACTGCTTCAACATAAATGAGTATGTTAACATGCTTCTAATCTGGTTTTGCTAAAGAGGACACAAGTGATGTGTAATGATGAATCAAATACCGGCATGAATTTATGCTGTTTCTAATGGCTTTGAGATGTGTTTGAATGTATTTGCACTAGTTCCTACTAATTGTTTAATGCAAGATAGCATTCAATTCAAGTAGCTACTGGAAAAAGTTGTGAAATCCTAATTTCTCCTTAGTTTTGTCAAATAGAAGTAACGTAGCAGTGAAATACATGTTGTGTCTTGATGTCACTTTGTCAACTGTAAACAGAAGAGCTGTGCTGTAATAGGGGTGGGGAAGCTGCAGCACTGTAGGAAGATGTACAGTTTGATGACTTTGAGTCAAGGAATTACTGTTTTCTTGAATGTGGTGCAGTGTTTGCTTGTGATGGAAGCTAATGGTGCAGTACCACTGCAAGACTGAAAGGACCATTTTAAAAGGGAAGACTGGTCCGAGTACTGGTTGCGATCAAGGGAATAAGTCTGAGTACTTTGAATTCTGTGTAAGCGAAGTATTTCTGTTCTTGAGCTTTGACTCAGGAAGGGGGGCATGGGGCTGTGCTACTGGAAACTGTAAAGGTTTTGGCAATGTAAACTTCTCAAAATAAGGTAGGTTAGGATGTGAACTTGTCAAATTTCAGCTTTTTCCATGGTAGTTCCCTGAAACTGGGGTCAACTGGTATGGACTGTGGTAGGAAATGCCCCTGGGCTGCAAGATAAATAGGTAACCTGTGGTAAATTTGCATCTGGTTGACCTACTTTGCATGATGTTCTGCTGGGATGGTTGAACTCTTTGTTTTTTCCTCTGGACATAAGGATGCTGAAGGCTTGTGAGAGAGCTGTGCTGTTGTACAAAGGCACAGGCATG
>NW_010265029.1:96158-140945 GCF_000690775.1 Eurypyga helias | reverse complement strand
AAAGAGCTGCTATTCCCAGCCAGGGAATTGCTACAGTATACTGAATTTGACAGAAAACTTCTGAATTGAAGCAGCTGTGGATGTGGAAATAATTAAAATATGTATTTTCTATAACCTACCCGAGTTCTTTCCTAGGTGTGTGGTAGTCAGTGGAGCTCACTGAGACTCTTGCTGGTGTTTGGCCATGCTGTGACCTAACCTATTTATCAGTAGCAGCAAATTGTTAGTCATTCTCATAAGTATCCTGAACAAAATGTGCCAACTAAACTGTACTCAGCAAGAGTGGGGGAAGAGGAGGGGGAAAAAACCTCACAACAAAAAAAACCCTTGAAACCTGATCTGACTGTTATGGGAGACGATTATTATAGTTCTTCACTTGCAAATTTTCCATTTGTGTTAAGTTGCTTCCCACAGTCTCTCACTGTCACATTCATTCAAAAGCCAGAATGGCATTGATAGAGTTGAGTGTTTTGGCTCATTCGCCCCGGTTCTGCCTGGAGACTGGTCGTACAGGATGTAACAGAAATCTTCAACCAAAATTCTGCCCTCCTGGTCGTCCCTTTTTACTTGAAAGCGCTACTTAGACTTTCCTCATCCTCCTTTTGTCCTAAGTAAAATATGTTTTGAAAACAAAACAAAACACTTGAAATGGCAGTTTTGGAGCTTCCCCCTTGCAAAGCTCTTCCTCCTTCAGATGCTTTCAAAAAAATAAAAAGCAGCTTAAAAAGTCCTGTTTTGAAGCTTCCTTCACCTATTTATCTTTAAAGCAATGCAAAGTGAGGCTATATAATTTTTATGAATTAATTTGTTTTGTTTGCAGCTAGTTATCATCCTGCTCTGGAATATTCATTTTACATTACAGAGAGCACTGTGCTATTTTCTAGATGTTATCATTATGGCCTTTTAGTTAAGAATTACCACTACGATTACAGCAACTACAAGGAAATGCACTCCCACTCATTGCTGTGATAAGATGCCTCACATCCTCCTCCTTGCGATGGTTTCCTTACTGTTCCACTTCTCTGATGGAGACATATTTGCAGCAATGATAACCATTTTCAAAAAGAAACTAATAAAATGTGCACACATATATATATTTAAGGCTTGTGATTTCCTCCCAACAAAACTGTCACTGAAGCTACTAACCACATTTCGTAGAAATGATTAGAGGTGTGTGACAAATTTACAGCAAAATGCACAGCAAAACTGGAAACATTTTTCTTTTCATCAGCTATGTGAAAAGCAAAAGGCGGGGGAGGGGGAACCCCATGGTTTTTTTTCTTCCCTTCTGCCTGACAGAATACTTCAAATTTTAAGATATGGGAGTATAACTTCTGAATAATGTTTCTGTTAAAGTATCAGCCAATTTTTTTAAATAGAAAAAACATTCTTGATGGTAATCAGATGTTGGTGGCTATTGGTTAGCATCATTAATAAACAGGGATGAGGTATTTTGGCCTACAGTACCAAAAAGGTGGGGGAAAAAAATTACTGTTGGTTTTACAGCAATTTGCAATTTTTGAATAAAGGAGGAAAAATTTTTTGTCCCACAAGGGACACACTGAATTAAAAGACACATCAGTCTAGAACTGAGTATTTGTCAAATATAAACCTTTATACAAAAATTCAGTGGCTTATCAAGATCAACTTGAAATATGTTAATAAAAGAAAGAAGTTATATGGGTTCAGATCTGTCATATATGAGTCTTGGTCAGCTCTGAGTATTGAAATAAGACTTCTGTCTCCTTGTTTCTGGTGTTTCCTCAAAAATGGGCTATTTATTCTTGATGGGTAACTATTCCCCAGATAATCAGAAGGAATTGATATAGTGTCCTTGGTATTGTGTGTCCTGACCTTCAGGGTGGTTATAGGTAGTTTATGCTGGAAAAGTTTTAACATGGTTTGTTTTGTTGTTGTGTGTTGGGTTTGTTTGTTGTTTGTGTGTGAGTTTTTGTTTTTCTCTTTTTCTTATTTTTTCCCCCTTCAGTGCACTTCCTTTCATTTACTGAAAATTATTACACTTTGGAAAGAAACAGTGAGATACAGTGTCCTTGTTCATAACTGTAGAACTCTTTCAGCTGGTGACCTAGTCAGGTGCACAGCGCACACTGAGCAAGGTAAATCAGCATGATTCATGGTGTTCAAGAGCCCCTCAGAGGTCCATCCCCTCCTGTACAGAAAAGTATGACACTTACTTGGTGCAGGTTTTATTATTCACTGATGATAGATACTTTTTGACTCTGCTTCCCCTTGCCACTATCTTCTTTGCAAATCCAGTGTGGAAAACTAAACCTGTTGTAGCACACAGAATATCTTCTACTTTTAACAAAAAAATTCAATTTATCGAACTGTCTTCATCTAGTGTCCATGTTGTGTTCTCCACCTTTAGCCAAACTATGTGAAAGGCCAACGCCTAGCTGAAATCTCTGTTTACATGTTATGACAATGACCTATACATCTTGTGCCCACAAAAATTATGTATATGCAAAGATACATAAAAGCTGCTTATCTTAAAGTGCTTCAGAAAAATAAAGAGCTCCAAGAGTTCTAGGTGTTTTGTTGTTGTTTAAATCACTATCTAGTTGTGGTTATTGTTATTTCATAATGTAATATATAATTTATTCACTTTTTTCATTATTCACTTTATTTAGGTCAAGGAAAAGAAAAGCAATAATTGTTTTATACCTTTTGAACAGAGTTTTTTTAAGGGCAAGCACTCTATGGATTAATTAAACCGTTACCTGCCTATCACTCACAGATTACATGGTTTAGATTAACATTCTTTGAAACAGTTTTTAAATTTTAGTTTTTAAACAGGTTTAATGTTGAAAACAGGTAAACTTATCTCATAGTTTCAATATAAAAAGCTGAACAGAGTTAATGAAACACTAACTCTCACAAGCAAAGGTTGTGATAGGGTTATCAGCAGCAGAAGGGAAGGAGATTAGGGGTAAAGTATGTAGAGGCCTCAATCTAAAGTGAGTTAATATTAAAATTACGTCTGGAAGTCATTTAAATCCCACAGTAGTGGTTAAATAGAGGAAAAGTTATATTATTTAAGCTTTAAGGAGGCTGTTGGCCTATCAGTTGGTGGGTGGAGGGAATGTGAAGGTGTTGAACAACTTTGGGAAAATATAACACATGCACACACACATACATGATATTAGATTGTTGTTAAATACCAGACCTTCCCTGGAATTGCAATATATTTTGTTCTCTGGGAAAGGCTTATCAAGAGAAAAGAATTGTTGTGGGGTAGTGTTTTGGGGTGTGTGGGGTTTTTTGGTGTTTTTTTTTTTTTTTTGGTCATAATGAATGTCCCAGTTAATACTCTAGACTGGAAGTGGATTTCTCATTTTTATACTTCAGTCTTTATTGAAAAATATATATTGAAGTGTTGCTGTGGTGCAGTAAGTTAAAAATCAGGTCCTGAACATGCTATGCTATAAAGATGATCTATGTAAGTTATAACTTTTTGGTGGTTTTTTTTTTTTTTTGGTCATAATGAATGTCCCAGTTAATACTCTAGACTGGAAGTGGATTTCTCATTTTTATACTTCAGTCTTTATTGAAAAATATATATTGAAGTGTTGCTGTGGTGCAGTAAGTTAAAAATCAGGTCCTGAACATGCTATGCTATAAAGATGATCTATGTAAGTTATAACTGTAATAACATGTAGGCTCTGGTTTATACAATGCTGTAGCTTTTGCATTTTGGAAGGGGCAAACACTGAGGCATCATGTCTGCATTTTAGTTTAAGCCTGTATTTTTGACTGTATTTTCAGGGAATTAACCATAATGACAAAAATTGTGTCCCTTTTTTCCTGTAAATTTGTGTCTATCATACTATATTACCATGAAAAATATGATTGTAAATTTGAGTTTTGATTTAAACTGTTTGATCACAGATACTATACAGTTTTATTCTTGTAGGTTTATGCAGATAAAGATGATGACACACATAAGGGGAGGTGATAAAATAAATGAAAACTAAGGAAGAGAGTGTCCACAGTATCTCAGCCAACAACGTTTTGATGGCCTAGGGAAAGGAAAGGGACTTTGGCGTTTCTCTTTGGGACAAATTGAAAAGATACCTATCTCAAAGGTGACACTAAAATGCCATGTAAGGGTGATACATCATGATCATAGTGTGCTCTGATCAATAATTTTCCAATGAATTTGTGATGCAGGATTATTTTTGACTGTTTCCCATCCTGAAAACCAGGATACTGTTCATTCCTTGTGTATCTCGCAAGGATGTTGTATTTACCAGGGAATGCATGCAGAATGATTTTTGAAAGATGCTCCAGAGTGCAAAGAATTATTGCATTGTTTTTATTCATGAGTTGAGCTGGGTTTTAGTTAGCTGCATGCCTTTGTATGCTCTGTATTGGGTTTTTATAGCAACGTCTGTGTTCTCTGGGTACCTAAGCAAGAGATTTTCATTTTAATACTACTTAATTCAAATGCTGGATTCATACCAAATTCACCTCCTCCACACATTTTAACTGCATTATTAATAATAATATGGTTGATTGCTGATGCTATATATTTGTTTTCTAAAGAGCTCGTTGAGAAGCTGGGCGTGTTAATAAGGTATGGTGTGTTTCTCCTGTGTTCTCAGCAAGGCTCCTGCCTGTAGCACGCAACTGGCACTGCCCATATTCTTTTTTTCACTGCTACTAGGCACAGCACACAGGCATTTTCAATTCACTAGATCGTTCACAAGTTACCTCCAACCCAACCTTGTCATTGCAATTCGTCACACTTACAGTGTATGCTTTTATGTGCTGTATCTCGCTGAAGTCTCATCACGCCAGGCCAGTGCCACAGGGTACTAGACAACAACAAAGATCTCAAGCATAGTTTAAAAGGTAGCACTATAAAAGAGAAAAATAATGGCCGCAATCACTGCTAGATACCCTGTTCCCACAGATCATGCAGCCTTTTTTAAATATCAAACTAAAGCTAAGTTGTACGAACGAGTACCGTCGCCACTGCCACCATATGCCCAACGTATCTGGCACCCTGTCCAGCAAGGCAGGGAGGGAGACGAGAAGCCCTGACATAGAATATCTGGAGGGAATACACTGGGCATTGTTTCAATGTGAAAATCATTTGAGGAGGCTCTCTAATCACCTTTTGGCTAACAGTTCATGGGAATTAGGATGGTGTTATGAATGGACCTCTAGCTGCGTCTCGGATTTGCCACAGATTTCTGGGGTGTTCTTGGACAAACCATCAAAAGGTTGCTTTATCTCTTGTTGGAAGCAGTGAAGTTACACTATTCCGTAAAGAAAAAAAGGTGAGAGCAAAATAAGTCTCGTTTTCTTCTGCTCCTCATCTGGAAAATAAGAGACATAATTTTCTCATAATCCATTCCCATCTGTGTTTTAGGTAACTGATTCTGTGCCTTAGCACGTTTTCATACAGTTCCTGACACAATGGTTTCTTGATCTCAGTTATGACCTTCAGGTCACAGGAAACTTTATGGTAATTTCTGTCAGGAGAAGCTGTCGCACTGTCAAGTACCTTCTGTGAAGACTTAAGGATAGGTCATGCGCCGTTTCCTCTCCTGACGTCCCCAGTTGTTAGACTGTTTTGTGAAGCTGGGTCACTTTTTGTTGTCTGTCAGTGTGGGTCAGTTCTGATAACGACTTGCTTACACATACACCCATGGGAGTTTTGGCACAAAATGTATGGAAGCCTAAACATGGAAGGTTGCAATCCCAGGCCAAGGAATAGCTGCTTTCAGGTTCCCGCCTAAATTTCTGCATTCATTCCCATAGAAGTGTGCTGAAGCTGCTTTCTTCAGATTATGATAAATTCCTGCCAAATTCCCTTCACAGGAGAAGGAGCTAGGATTTACACAAATGCTGAACCACATGAGCAGTGAGGTGTTCTTGGGAGTGAGATCTTCTGTGGAGGTTGAAGGAGGATGGCTGTCCTCGGGGACACCATTTGCAACCCCATCCCCAGGGATGTAACATTACAGCAGACTAGACTGCTGCAGAAAGTGCAGGAGGGGCCAGTTCATCAGAGGCATGGCTCATTAGCTGCTGGGACTGTCCTGTTGTTGTTATTTTATACTAATGAAAGCCAGCTGGTCTTGGACAGTACTCACTGACTTTATCTGTGTAGGCTTCCTCCAGCTGATAGAACCACAACAAGGCTAACTCTGGGACACCTCTCTGTAGGATGGGGCTGGTACAGGCTCAGCATCATCGTCTCCGATGACCACACATGGGTGTAGTGACCTTGCCCAGCCTCAGCCACACTGGGGCATAAATTACAGCATGAAGTTTAACTCCTGGATCATCCCACATAGGTGAAGACTATCAGGCAGGTGAATTTTGGGAATGCTGTAGTGTATCAAACGTAATAATACCTTTTTTGTGGTCCCAGTGAAGTGAGAGGTGTGAATGTTGGGTTGCTAACCTTTCAGTTGCAGGAGGGTTTTTTGGCTCATAAGAAAAGAGGAGAGGTTGCCTGAGGCACCCTGAGTTGGGTGTGTTCTTGCTCTGCCTTGAACTACAGTGAGGAGCTCCTTTTCTGTATTTGCTCCACCTGACTGGCATTTTGTCTGTGTTTCCCTTGTATAACAGAGTGTTTCTGTAATGAGATTAGGCCTGGACTTTTCATTGCTGCCTCTCAAGTTTCTGTTAACATGTTCTCAGATTGTAGGCATCTGCTGAAATAATGTTTCCTGCAAAAAGGCTCTGCTGCCCTCTCCCCTCCTGGAAAAATTAAAGGATAAAAAAATGACGATGCCATTGAAGTCATTGGGATTGGTTTCCCAAAGAGATGCAGTATCTCATACCAGATAATATTCCAAAGATGCTGCTTTTTTTTTTTTATAGTTTGGTCAACAACTGACAGGAAGAAAAGGTTAAATAGTAATGAGAAACTACTGTAATTGCACTTTTGAGGACTAGTGCTGTAAGTGATTACACGCATGATTGAAAACCATACATTGGCTCCACAAATACAGCTTGACCTACCTGTATATTTTCAATAAGAAGTCATGTCTCCTATTTCTAAGAAGAGAAAAAAAATATATATATATCCTGCTGTTTTAAGCTATATACAAATGATAAAAGCGAAGACATCAAAGTGTGCAGCCTTTCAACTCATGCTCAATTAGAATAAAAGTTTGGTTGCTGTTTTAAGCATTTATGGCTAACTAACTGTGACAGCATCTCAGCTCTGCAAATGGGATGATTTTGGATTGACTTTTGATCTGACTGACAGTTTCTTATACACTTCAGTGTTGGTTTATGGCATATGAGTCTGCATTTGAATCCACATGTGACTAATTAGGAACTGTTTATGGTCTGTACGTATACATTCACATAAGAATAAAAGCTTTTTTCTAACTGGAGCTATGTTATTAATGAAAGAGTTAATTTACCAAGGTGTCTGATAGTCTTTGACATTTCAAAAACAGCATAAAAATGTTAAAATAAAAAATCTTTATTTAACATATAGAAGGAATATATATATATATAAATGTTTATGATGGGCATATAAATTTTAACAATTAAGATCCTTTCTAAAAAACTCTCCATATTTTTTTGCCCTTACAGGAAAACAACAGGTTGAATGACAGATTTTAAAGTACTTTTACAGTTTATAGGTATTTGGGAAATTTCATTCTAGTTTCTTTTTTAGCCTTTTTATGTAAACAGTGACAGAAGAATGTACATTTATGCTAATCTCTTCATCTACCTTTATCGTAAGGGCTCCTGACAACACAAGTGGTGCTGTAGCATTTGTACCACCAAATACATCTGGGGGTTTTGAAGAGTCTGCAAAGAGGAGCACAAAAATGAATATAATAATATTTTTCTTGATAAAATAATGCTTCCATGTCACAGAAAATGAAACTGTCAGCATTCCTTTGTAGGCCTCTCTCAGGCTTAAGAAAGGGTCCTTGACAGTTTCAGCACTGCCTTTAAATATCTTATTGAAATGTAGATTAAGACTGTACATCTTATAATAGTTGGAAAGCCTTTTCATTTTAGGTCTTGTAGAAAAGCAAGTATTAAGCAAGTATTAACTTTAGCAGTTATATTTTAGCATTTTTCTCAGGTTGATCCCTCCTAGACCTAATATTTAGATTTATTTAAAGAGGCAGTAGATTACCTGACAGTACAGTAGTACAGCATTGTGCATTTCTCTGTCGCCATAAAGTAAGATTTGCTCTATCTCTTATTTTTGCCATATTTCATGTATTTTACATAGATGTCCCATGTACATGGATACTGGTACCATCACCGATGCCTCAATGTTCTTGGTTTACCATTTTAAAATGCTTATAGTGTTGATTTTTATTTCATATAAATTATATTAAAATTTGTGTTATAAGCAGGTCTTTTTCAAAATTTTCTGTGACTCATGGTCAATATCTAGTTCTTTTAATCATGTGGCATGCAGTTTAGGTAGTATTTATCAGTCAGGGTTCTGTCTGCTGTCACATGGTATGTAAGCCATTTATCCATTTCATGTATAAAACAATAATATTTTAGATAATTCTGTGGGTCTCAATTTCTGGATACTAATTTTGGACACTTGAAGAGGAGCTTGTTTTTCAGAAAAGTCTTAGCCATTAACTTCAGAAAGTCAGCTTTTGGTAGGTGTTGGTGTCTTGCTGTGATATAGCAAAAAGTTGAAAGGACCTATAATTATTAATCACTTGTGCATCTCACGTTTGGAGATATAAATCTCCACCAGAACCCTAATATAATGAATAAGCTCACAGGAATCTTGACTTAAAGGTAGTGACCTAAACGTGGCAGGGTAGCCTTGATGTTGCCATTATTTCTTATATAACCTATATGATGTATATAATGAGCTTGATTTTTGCAAACCTTAGCTATCAGAATAACAACTTTTAGCAGCACAAATGTGATATAGAGCTAATTGAAAACCAATAAACATGCTGGTCACACACACTGACCTTTCAAGCTGGGGGTCTGCTTTTAAATAAGTGCAAGAAATATAGTGCTTTAATGACACTTGGGCAGATTCATACTTGCTGAATATATATAAATAAATATTTGAATATAGATAAGAAAATATTAGCCTCCGCTCACACAAGATGGGAACTAGACAGCAGAAGAAAATGATTCATGAACGAAAAAAGATATAGCCTGAGCAGTGCAGTAGCTCAATTCAAAAGAATATTAAAATACTACATGGGAATTTCTTTAAGTCCTACGGTAGCAGTTAAGACCCTAGATAACCAACATATAAAATTCAGGGATTGTATGAAAGATACTGCTAGACATATTCATGGTCTTTGAGTATGCTAAAGTAGTCAAATATTCCGGAAGATTTTTTTTTCCCCCCCTTATCTTTTGAATGCTTAGTTGGACTTTAATATGAGACCTGCCCTTGAGTGTGATTATTTGGGCTGTGATTCTGTGATGGTCTACCAAGAGCAGAAGGAAGAAAAGTTTTGCTGGCATATTCAGTGGTCAAGTTAAAATTCTTCAAAGATGGAAAGGGTCTTTTTTTTTTTTTTTTTTAAATGGTAGAATACCGATCTCAGGACTCTGGTTGTACATCATGTTGGTGTATAAGGAAATAACCAAGTGGTTTTATAGAGCAGTTCTGGAGAAGTCTAATGCATACTAGACTGAATGTACAAAGCTGAATGAATTTTTTTTTTTCTTATTCTCTTTTATTTTCCTGTTTTTCCTTTCCTGTTATTCTACAAAAACATAGCGCTCCATAGTTCATATGTGAAAAGGTAAGAAGTAAAAGATTTGTATCTTTTGTTTTCAGAGAATTGGTTGCTTTTGGATAGAAACTAAAAATAAAATGGTAAGATCATTTGATAATTTTCCCCAGAAGTAAAAAAAAAAAAATCAATCGGGAGTGGGATATTTCACTGGTTTTAACACTGTTCCAAATGAGTTAGTGGGTCTTAAAAGACTTTTCAGTCCTGACTAAAGAACAGAATTTTATTTAATTGCTCTTCCATGTCATTTCAAAGTACTTACATATACTTACTCATGTTACTGTGCTCGGTCCTCTGGTAGGCATTTGCACCCCACAACATAGCACAGTTTCATGCACTGTAATGAGAAGGATGTTCAGCTCAGTGGTTTACTAGGATTCATGGAAAGTTTTCATTTAAAATGGTGTAACACTGGAATAGCACCAATAAAAGCCATGTGATTGCTCACAATATGAGCAAGGACTTTGTCCTCCTGATCTTACTTGGAGGCTCAAATAAAACTGAAAAGTTGAAATGAAGTGCACTTAGAAATGCAATGTTGTATTTGATTTCAAGCCCAAACCATGAAAAATAACTGAATTTCCCATAGTTTTGATAAAAAAAAAAACAAACATAAATTTCTCCAAGTTCCCTCAAGCGGAGTCCAGAAATTTCTGGCAGTCAGATGTGAGGAATTTGTGGAAAAAATAACTCTGGGAATTCAGCAAATTTTGGATGAACTTGGACTAAGATCCAAAACCAAGCAAATTTTATCTTGTTTTCAGGTAGGTAATAAACAAAAGATTGGCCAGGGACACAACAGAACTGATAATTTTTGGTGGATCCTGATGATTAATGCTGTGATTATATTTTATTATGAGCCATGAACTGAACATGGTCAGAAATGCTTTGTGGTAGTTACTAAAATAGGAAGTTATTCAGCATTATGATTAAGATGCCTATTTTAAGAAAGTTGTTTGTTTTTCTGCTATGTTAGATTAAGAGCTGGAAAGCTCTCTCTATACTGCTAAATTTCTTGGGTTTGGGCCTGGGTTGTCTTTTTGGTGGGTGTGTGTGGTTGTTTTTTTTTCCCTCCCGTGAGATCAACATGATCATCTTACACAGTTTTATGCATTTGTCACCTGGTGAGGCAGATGGGAATATTCAAGAAAACGAAATCCTCCTAAATAATAATTAAAACATTAAGTTAAGAATTATTTTGTAGCTTTTTAAAACTTTTTGGTGTGCTCTTGTGCTCCCTCTATTGACAGCATCAGGGATTGACAAACAACTGCTAGAGCAGTGAACTTTCCGATTGTCATCACTGAAGGGGGGAAACCCAAACAAACAATACTTTATTAAAAAGCAGTTTAGTTGCAGAGTTCCACTGTAGTTCTTGCAGCCTTGGAAACACAGGGTAGAAAATAATTCAGTGTTTACAGACAGAGAAAAGCATCCGCTTTTTCAATATGAAGGAACAGGTAAAGGAGCAAGAGACATTTAATAATTGGCTTTCTGAGATTCAGTGGAGAGGTAAAGGAATATAGAAGCTGTTGGAAGAATTGCACGCTGCATGTAAAGGATAGCTGTGTCATTTGTACCATCTATTCAGTCTCATCAAAGTCATGGAAATTTTTCAGAGCAGTCATTGAAATCCATTGTAAAATTTTGATGTTGGAATGCGTGTTTTCACTCCCGTGACTGAAAAGCTCTGAATTCATAAGCATGTAAGACTAAAATAATGGTCTCTTAATTTTTTTTTTTGACCTGATCTTCCTTCAGTCAACAAAAATGTTATTTAACATGTGATCAGGTCAATGAAGGCCTCTCACCTGAGTACAATTTTGATATTTTCCTCCATGTGGTCAAGAGCATTGAAGGATTCTTGATTTTTGAGTCTGTTGGAGTGAACATTGGAGACATTGGAGGGTGGTTTCAGTCTTTGCAAGTGCAGGTGGTAAATCTGTCCCTTGCTTGCAGGTCAGCTTGCTGAGACGTTGTGTCTTGTGCGGGAGCACATGGGTTAGATTTCATCTCCCTGACTACCTGTCTGTACTGTGGATGTTGATAGGTGAGTTAGTCATGTGGGGTACCACTACAGGCAGCAGAGAGGAATATTAACCCTATCAGCCAGGTGTGGCTAATATAATGACTGAGTTGGCCACAAGTATCTGTCTAATGAGAAGCTCCTGCTACAACTTCTGGTGGCTATGTGCTCTGTATATACGTCCTGTGTCATGTAATCTGGATGACTCACAGGTCATTCGGTCTGGGCTTCTGAAATGAGCTTTACATTTATTCCTTGCAATTAAATAAATTACTTCCTTGACACACATTTTTCTGTGTGTTGACTGTCGAGGGTGGTACGAATGACCAGCTCGGGCATAGATATGTTGTTAGGTGAAGCTCATCACTTGTGTCTGTGGGACTAGCTAGTGTGATGTGGCTGTGTTTTGGGGTGGGTTTTTGTTCTTTTTTGGTGCTTAAGTTCTTTAATTTTTACCTCTTTCTGATGATTATTTTTTCCAGTTGTTCTGGGGAAATTCTGGCACCCTAGAACCAGGACATGATATCTTTATTTCTAAAATAACCTAGAAACTCAAGCAATAAAAACATATATCTGTAAGGATGACAACCACAATATGTAAAATTATTGTATTCCTGTCATACTGCCTTAATATAAATGTTAAAATGTCCCCAATGTGATTCTGGAATAAAATTTTTAAAAATATATATTACGTATAGAGTTATATGAGATTTAGGCTCCTAAATGACTTTGACATTAAAATGTGGTATTAATAGAGTATTTCAAAACACTCAGCATGCACCTAGCAACATTAAAATATTTTCCATTTGAAGACTTAAGCTAGGTAATGCAAATGTCAGATTTAGCTAGGACTTCGTAGAGGAATATGAGACTGAAGCTAATCTGTACTCTGAATTCTCCAGGTGGATTTTTCTAATTTGATTTTTGTCACAAGTATCAGCCTTCCCTATTCCTGCCATGCTGGGACTGGAAGAGGGGTCACTCTGCATGGTTCTCCTACTTCAGCTAGAGGTGAAAATTCACTGCAGATGCTGTTTGTTATGTGCAGTGCCCAGCTTGAAGCGTGAATCTGTTACTTGCTTAACAGTTTGCCATACAAAAGTCATCCCAGGTTGCTTTACCCTTTTCCCCTTTATCCCAAAAGCCCTAGTGTTAACCTGTAGCTAATGCCAGGATCACGAAACTCAAATATGTATTTTGATGTAACTTTGTCTTACTTGAACTAAGCAACATTTTCTTAAACTCTTAATACTTAAATTCTCATAGGATTTGTTTTATTGAAATATTTAATCTTTATCTAAAGATTACATGAAGATTTATGAATCTACTGTCTAGTTTTGACCTGAACTACAGTGCTTTATTAAGACCATAAAATATTTTTTCTAACTTTTCTTGCCTTTGATATGAAATACCAGTAGTAGGCAAACTTTAGATAGAAAGAAAAAGAAATAAAAGGAAAAAAAAATTGTCCTTGAAACTCAGAAGTTAAGTATTTTGTTTTCAAACAACTCATCTGGGACCCTATAATGTATGCACCAAAATTTTACTGAAACAGTAAATAAATTTGGGACATCAGAGTTATTTTTGGTTGCTCTAAGCCTCATGCAGCCTGGCCTTGAACTCTTCCAGGGATGGGGCATCCGCAGCTTCTCTGAGCAACCTGTCCCACTGCCTCACCATCCTCTCTGGGAAGAATTTCTTCCTGATACATCTAATCTAAATCTCCCTCTTTCAATTTAAACCCATTACCTCTTGTCCTGTTGCTACCTGTCCTTGTAAAAGTAAAAAGTCCCTCTTCAGATTTCATGTAGAAATGGACATTAAGAAAAAGTAGATGACGTGAAATTTGTCCTAAGTCTGTGTTTAATCACGTTTACAGCCAAGTATGTCATGTAAGTATATGTTAGGAATGAAATCCTGTTCATATTCAAACTGGTAGCAGAATTCCCACCTCACTTCACTGGGACTGGTCTAGCATCATTCTTGCACACAAAGATAAAACAGAAGCTGGGCTGTCTTTGCAGAACAAACTTCCTTCCAAAGTTACAATAACTTTTGCCCAGGGTCCAAAACTATTGAACATTTTTTTTTTTTGTCCTTCTTCCTCTCCCAGTGAAAAGTGGGATGCAGAGAGGCATGAAAAGGGAAGGGGAAAAAAATATCTTTTTTGATTGAAGTTTGAGTTCACTTTCACGGACACGTTGAAAAAAGTTTCTCCTCTCCATGTTAGAACTTGTAAATGAGATTTTTTTTTTTTTTCCTTGTTGCACTTGGCTTTATACAAATGCAACCTAGAAATCAGTCATCTTTTTTCTTTCTTTTGGAAGAATAAATTTAATTATAATTGTCAAAATAGTCTGTGATCCTATTTGTTCAGGTAGAGTTATGTTTGTTTTGACTCCTGTATGTTTAGTTTTGCAAGTATTAAACAAGAAACAAAGTGATTCTTTATTATTACTCCCTCTGATAATAACCTTTGTCTCATAAATAATAATAAAAAGTGAGTCATTGATAGTTTGCAGCTTCTTAGCTATAAGGTGTCTGTAAGAGAAGTCAACGTACTGCCTCAAGGGAGTAGATTAAAGGGAAAATGAGTGTGTTTCTGCTTATTTTCTTGGCTCAATGCTTTATGGATATGTGGGATCTAAAAAATAAATGGTGGTCAGAAAAGAACAAACACATTTATTAGAGCAGTTAGAAAAAGACACTGTTTTGCTATTTGCCAAGGTCCTTCTGAATAGCATGTTTGGCAGCTACCAAATGACATGGCCTGCACAGAGCTGATTTTGACGAAGCCTCTGGGATGTGTTAAAAAGTAAACCAGAGCAAATCACGTACTGGAAAGCATAACTCAATCAAGGAAAAATGTATGATTAAGGGCGACATGGGCAAGGAAAGCTTTGCCAGAGCTCAGGGTAAATATTTGTATCAGTGTGAAGTGAAAGCTTCACATCGCTGATGTCAAGCAGCTGGAATTTTCATTGTTTATAAACTTTTGTTGTTACAGTTGGATTTTGGCAGAAAAGGTACCAAAGAGAGAACAGTTTCCCAGCAAGAAAGTTTGAGTTTTGATAAATCAGCTTGTACAGATAGGAATGTAAAGATGCGAAATTTCTAGGCCTTGTTTAAAAATAGCCTTGCATGTGACCACCAGTTGCCTTGTGACGTGCTGTTGACTTGTTCTGCCGGAGTTTTCCATGTGTGTTGCGCAGACAAAAAAGAGAGACCCCGAGGATGACCGCCAGCTTCCTCTTGTGAAGGTGACTAGCAACCATCAAATCATAAGATTTAGATAGTTGCTGTAACTACAGCTCAATCTTGTTCCGAGCCCAGAGTTCGCTTTTCTTCAGAGAGCATTGCCAATGTGAGGCAAATATTTTAATGAGAGAAAAAAATATGACCTACTTGGGGATTGAACCCAATTCTTTGGATTCTGTCCACAAGCCTTAAGAAGATAAACTAATATGCCTCCTTCCCTTACCTTTTACTCCCAGTGCACTTAAACTGCAGCTATGGACATGTATTGTTATATTTTGCATGATACTTTTAGTGAGTTGTTTTATTAGAGCATTTCAAATATTTTAGGACTACATATTTAATCTGTAGTGAATTCTTTCTTGGGGTAAAATTTTTTATTCTGTATCAAATGCAAGACTGGTTTTGGTTTTTGTTCTCTTTGTTGGGTATTTTCTTGTAAAACAGGAGGGAAGTGACTCGTACACAAGTTCAGTCACTTGGAGTGGATGTTTTTAATGTTGGGGGCTTTTGCGATATCACTCGTCATCTGGGTCACGATCCCAAAAGCTTCTTACAGGGCTGGTCTTTAGCCTTTTCTGTGGATAAATTTGCAGCTGAAGAGCTGGTTCTTTCATGAAGAGGGGGGAAAAGGCCTGTTGGGAGGAGAAAAAAAAAAAGTTTTGCTCAGTTAAAACTCTGCAACTGGTAAATAGATTCCCAAGTAAGGAGCTACTGAAATTTTAAAGGAACCTGAGCTCTGCTGAAGGGGTGGTTGTATGTGTGGCTGAAGTGTACATGCTCTGTTACACACATACGTGAAGATGCTTCCATTGAAAGAGCTCTGTATTTTTGTCAAAGTAAACCAGAGGCTATCCCTGCCAATGAGAGAGAGTGCTCTGCAAGAACCTAACAACATTACCCAGCTGCACTAAGAATAGAAATCAAGCCCCTGCTGGTATAATTAAGAAATCTTCACTTCCAGTCCCTGGGCTTTAGAGACCTGGATCACTAACTAATTCCAATTTAGAGAGCTTTTTTGATAAGAGCTTTTGTAAACTAGGAAATAAGCTGAGAATGAAAACTTTTCATTGCAAGTATTTTAGCTTCACACTCAGCCTGTTCAATGTTATTTAATGTTTGGTCTGTCCTGGAGGGAAATCAGATATATCAGCATTGAATTGAAGAAATGCAGCGTACTCATTCTCCTAAGGCTTTTGTGGAGGGGAGAGAAAAAAAAAAAGGTGGCACTCATCCATGGTTTCTGATCTTACATTTGGAAAAAACCCAGCTATTTCATTCATAAATGTGGGGCCTGGCCATGTGGTCTTATGGTAGAGTCACCTCCTGACACTCCTGGCTGCTCACAGCTCTGGATGATGTAGGGGTAGAAACTCAGCCGGGGCACAGATGGATGTTTGGATTAATTTAATATTTTGCTTTCTGCAACGTGAACTCCAGAGTTGAGTCTGATCTCATTTGTACTGGTGTGGGAACTGGGGTATGGGAGTTTGTCTGGTTGACAGTGATGGGGAGGGAGCAATGTCACACCTATTTGGTGTGGTGCTTTTTTTTTTCTCTCAAAGTAAGATTAAATACATATTAAATACATATTTATCAATATATCTTCTCTCTAAATGGAAACAGTTTGTCAAAGATAAACATTCTCAGAAGCTTGACTGAAGACCTGTTTTATGCAGGTGGATATTCTTGCTTTGTGTTTTCATTATAGCTTTTCTTTAATTCATCTCTTGTTTCATGTTTTTTTTCTTTTCTTCACCAGTTAGGCACTCCTACTCCTGCAGTTTCTTTGATACAGGGTGCAAGTTTGGTACTACAGCATGATTCAAACCTTGTAACCCACACATTGCAGGAGGTTTGGAGACACTGGTGAGATCACCCACCCACTTGTTACTTCTCATTATTTTATGCATCATAGTATAACAGGTCAAACACATTTCTTGTAAAAGTACATATCGAGAACGAACCGCTGCGGTAGTGTTGCACAGGAGATGGAGCAGTGTGTTTTATTTCTCACACTGCTGTTGACAAATCACTCCATCTCTTCTAATTGCTTTCTCTCCTAGGATGCAAAAATGCTTATACCTACTACCATTTCAAAGTTATGTAAATTTTGGACATATCATCACACTTCGTGGTCCAATAATGTTCATGAAAAATACTTGCAAGAGATGGAGAACTTTTAAATGGCTTGTCTGCCATTTCTCATATATTGAGTGCATAAAAGGGTTTTTGTCTTGGATCATGATAGCACTTAAGAACCTCTTATAAATAAAATGACAAATTAATGATCTCTTACCTCATTCTTAGTGAGGTCTTCCTCCTGTCTTAGTGCATTCCTCTTTCTCCCTCTTAAGACCATCTCTTAAGACCCTGACCCTAACCCATTTCCTTTAGGCATGGACGGTGACTCTGTAGCGTTTCCTTTTCAAAGCTCTCGTGACTGGTGTGGGGAGACTGGTTGTGTAGCTGCGGGCCTGACCAAGTGACCCTCTGAAGGCCAGTGGTTGCTGTCAGCAGCTTTTCTCAGGAGAGATTATCTCCTCAGAGGAGCTGCATCCCAGGTACTGAGACAGCAGGACCCATCTGGGTGAAACCCAAGCGTACCAGCTGCCAGAGGACCAAAAGTGCTGGCTGGTGCTGACCTTGTCCCTGCTGCCTCCTGGAGCAGCCGAAATGATGAGATGGGGCCATGAGGGTGACCCAGGCTTTTGACCAGGCTTCAGGCACCGTTACCATTTCCTTGGGCATGCAGCCTCTGCCATGTGATTCAGGGCTCTGCCTCAAATGTGTATCTTCTGCAGGATGTGTACTAGTGTGTGCCACCAATATCGGGGCTTGAATTAGTGTCTAAGACTTTGTTTATTATTCAGGTAGAAAACAAGGATGATTTTATTGGGTCATTTTGGAGGCTGGCTACTGCTTTTTAAACTTACAATCCAAATCATGTTTGAATCTCGAATATTTAAGAAGGGCAAGAGTACAATTTAGGCGAACTTTTTCTTCCCCTGGAATGATGAAACTACTGCACTGCAATCAAACTGCAATAAAAATGTGAAATACTGTCAGATGATATGAAGCTGGTGCAAATGAAAGCCAGCGATAGAGACAAGAATCCTGAAATAAATTCCAGGAAAAAGCAGGCTATTTACTTTCAAAATACAGAAAGCAAACTAACTTTAAAAGTACTTGGACAGTGCAGTAGCTTTTATCCACGTTCGCATTCAGACGCAATACAGATGCAGATCTCTTTGCAGTGAAAAAAATTATTTAAAAAAAAATTAAAATAAAAATAGTTGAAAGAAAAAGACTCCTGGAGCAGCCAGCAGAGGAAATCCAGGGCCGCTCGCAGCTCCGGAGTCAGCTTTGCGAAGGGGACTGTAGGTGGAGCTCGGCTCTGCGATTCCTCGCTGCCGGCTCCACAATGAAGCAATTGTTTCCCCATCTCCGCTCGGCAATTCCTCCTTCCCTCTCTGTGTGCTTTTTGGTCGCATGTTCTATTTATTTTAATGTATACCTTTGTGCGAAGCCTGTCTCTGAGTGGTTAGATACCCCGTTGATATGTGGCCTTCGAGGCGGGGGAGGAGTGCAGCCTATTCCCATGACATCCGTGGGCTTTGTAGAGCCAAAAAAACCTTCTCAGGAACACCTAATCCTTGGGCTCCCTCCAAGTACCACAATCTCTCTGCACAACTGACATGGGCCACTCGGGACACTTGAGGGCTTTAGGTGTGTCTCTCTGAAGTCAGCCACAGCCAAGCATGAGGCAAATGTGCCCAGACCAAAGAAAATAAATTATGTGGGCTCCAATTTTCAGCAGTTATGAAGGATTAAATTACACATCTGAAGAATTCACTCTGGGATTAACCCTTTGGAAGCTGTGCCGAGCGTCATGGTGATTCCTCCTGAAGGAACCCACGCTGCCCTGCCTGCCTTCCAAAGGTGCGTGGGTCATTGATAGTGTGGCTGAAATGCTAATTGATATATGTGTCATAATTAACTGTTAACACTAAAAAGGAAGAGCAGGAACAAGGGGAAGAAACCTGGTACCTGTGCAAAAGCAGTGGAGGGGGGGTGCAAGAAGCAGCTGTGGCTGTTGGTGCTTCTCAGGGCGCATCCCAAGAGCATCCTGTGTGCCACCAAAGTTTTAAATAAACCCATAAAGTTTCAGGGTCCCTTTAGGAACCACGAGTACAACTCCCAGCACAGCGTTACCATGTGCTTTAGCACAATTCGCATGGCCCTGTGGCTGCCCCTTCATTCAAGTTTAGGGAAGTGGTTGTGAGCCAATGCGATTCTATTGCTTTTTTTGCTAAAAAGCTACTGAAAAAGCATTAGCTCTTGGTAAGAGATACAAAAAGTACATCCTGCCCTGCCTCCCTCAAGTATTTCTGGTTCCCCGCAACCATCTGTAACATCAGATATCTGGTACATTATGTTGCTGAAACTTAAAGTGTAAACCCCACACTAGAAAAACAAATGGCTGATTTTTTTTTTATGGGTGGATTTTTAAAGGTATTTTCTTAGGCAAATAATTAGTCTGTGGAAGCTATAATAATAAATAAATAGACAATTATTCAGAAGGAGGCTTTGGACTTATTCACCCACTCCCCTCTTATTGTACTAATTAAGTTTGTAGTCTTCCTGCAAGCCAATCTGAAACTAAGTTTTGTAATAGCTCTAGCAAGCTGCTTTGTCAGTGAGCTCACTGAAGCTGATGCACCCGTGCTGCTGCTTTCTGGCATATGTGGTTTTCCCACAGATAAAAGTCACAGTGTTTGCAACTATTTCACGTTTCTGTGGTGGGTTTTTCTTGGGTGCTTTTATATTTTAATCTTGGAAAAACTTGATCCTGGAAGTGGTGCAAAACAAAATAGTTTGTGTGCATAAAGTGCAAATCTGAGAGATAGCATTTAATCTTGAAAGGCATCTAAGTTGTGATGAGACCCCCTTCCAGTTTCTGTTATTCTTTGCTGGGACCATGGGTGACTGTGTGGTGGCCCTCTCTGAACAGAGATACACTGTGGGGTTCATGGATTATGAGGATGCTGGGCTGGCCCAGCTGCACAGGAATTGTAAGGGGAGTGGACAGACACATGCAAAGTTTGGAAGTCATCTCTGAGGCTTCAGGAATTGCTTTGGGCCTGGTGGCCCTAAAGAATGTGTTGGGACAGAAACTACAATGGCCCTGTACAGTCTTGGGCTTGCAGCCTGCTGTGTGAGTATCATTAAACTGCTTTTATGCCTCTTGGAGATGATGCGTTTGCATTAGAGAAGAGTATCTGTTTGTCTTGAGAGTGTCTTTCCAAACTCCACTCTTTCTCCTACCCTTGCCCCAGTGACATAAGAGATTTAAACTACTGTATTTTTAGGAAGGTTTTTCACTAAAGAATAGGCCCTGTGTTTGAGGGGAAGGCAGTTGTGAGCATCAGCATAGGATAAGGCATGAAGGAGGTATAAACGTTTTTTTTGTATGTTTTGGAAAGGGCCCCACAAGTGAAGTTTCTTTTACAGTAGTATCTTCTCATCTTTGAAGTCTGCTGTAGTAGGGAATAAATTAGGAAGTTATATATGTGTGTGTGGGGGGTGTCTTTTTAAGAAATAGTTTATTTTTAGTTCCTCTTCTCAGTAGCATGACAATTTTCCAGGAGTTTCCAAAACAATGTAATGGATTTAGTATCCTGACTTTACTTGTGTGGTATTTCAATTCATGTAAATTTGGATTCTAAGAGTCTTTACTTTTACCTAAAACTTAGTAGAGAAGTTATCCTATGGCTGTCTTTATGAAACACCTGGATTTTTATGAGTAAGTCTCACTCTCGTTTTGTCTGACTCTCTTGGACTTGTTTGTAGGAGGTTGCTCTAGATAAGCAATCCCAACACAAAATTTCCTCCTTTTTAAGGAGGATTTGGGTGAGTGCAGGAGTGCTCTCAGGCTGTGTGTTTCCTTAATCAGGAGCCTATTAACAATTTTCAGGCTTAAGGTTAAAAAGTCTTGACCGGAGTACAGTGCTGAAGTTACATAAATTCTCCTCTTTCCTCCCAGCCCACAAGCTCATGAGTTAGGCCCATGTCAGCCCAGATTTTCAGGTTTGACTCAATGTATTTCCTTTTGCAGGTTTAAGTCAGGCCCTCAATGCTCCTTATATGTCACTTTTATGGTTGAATTATTTCTGGTTTTGTGCTTATAATGTTCAGAGATGTAGGGTAATGTATGTGTCGACATCAGATCATTGCTTATACCCCCAAAACCAGTCAAATTTAAATTCATCCTGGAAGACCCAGAAAGTTCAGGAATTTTGACTTATACTTTATGGCAAGAAGGCCAAAAGATATATTTGCTGGAAACAACTTGTTTAACATTGTTGTATCCCTGTAGTTCTTCTACATAGCAATCAGGTGAGAAGTTGATTTTCAACATCCCCTTGGCAACAAAAAACTAGTAGTAAAATAATCATTGCTTAGGATCAAACATAAAGCACTTCTGAAATGTATGAAAATAGGGGTTTTTGCTGAAAAGAGGATTTAGGAAGTGTGGAATGGAGCTGTATGCGAGGGCTTTAATGCGGATTAGAAGAACAAAGCATTTTGGCCCTTTTGGATCTGGGCCGCAATACCACTGAGATGAGGCCACATTAAAACCTGGACCTAGGTTTTCTTTTTCCAGCATCCCCAGTTTGATGTTTAGGTTGCTGGTTTAGTTCCAACTTTAGGGCAAGTTGGTATTCCCATGTTCTGGTTGTGGAGATCTTAAACACATGGATTTCCTAGCGTACTTATTTAAGAGACTCAGATGATTTTCTGAAGTTTTCCTGAGCTCCACTTTTGAACCCAATCAAGATTTTTTTTGTGGAACTGAGAGTCAAGTGGAAAGTGAGAAATCTGGACTGTAATCAGATATGCAATGAATGCGTGAGCTGGGAGGTAAGGAGTAAGGTGCCTCCTGTGACTTATTAGATCCAAAACAGCACTGAGGATATTCTCCTGTTCTAGGGAAACCAGATCCAAGTGGTTTCTCTGCTCTGTTCCTTTTGTAAAGTAGCTATGAGGAAAATTACAGGCAAGCCTCAGCCAGAAAATCCATCTGGTATGAGAAGAAAGGGCCAAAGTACAGCTTTTTGAACACTCAAGGCTGCCTTCTGTCTTGACTAAATGCCTCCTGCCTTGCCCGTTATTAGGGTCTCCCATCCCGTTTGAGTCTTCACGTCAGATTTACTACAGCATATTAACTATGCCCATGCAAAGTAAACCTGTCTTCCAGTCTTGAGGGATTTAGTGCAGCATTTACTGTCCTTGTGTAGCTGTCCTGCTCGTTTCCCTCCCCAGGTTTCTCTTGCATCACGTTGCATATGGCCCTGTGTCTGTACCTGTATGATGGAAGGGCAGTGATGGCCTGTTGGCACCAAAGTCTGGGGACCTTCGGAGAGGCTTTGACAGGCCTGTTCTTACAGATGGCACTTAGGTTCATGGGTAGTTCCAAAATTTTTCCCTGAAAGGATTTAATAGCCACTTTGGTTCACAATTTTCAGCTGAACTTAGAACTGAAAAATAGGTTTGTGTCGAATTTTGTGTTCAAACCGAAAGCAAGCATTCAATATGAGAAGTTAAAATATTTAAGTGGAGAGATTGCTTTGAAACTCTAAAGCCAAAGTGTTTCTTGCTTTGGAGAATATAATTTTCAGTTCATGTGCATTTATTTGAAGACAATTTCACAAAATGTAATACTTTTGCAGAGTCTGAATGTTTGGTTTTTTTATGAGCAAAGCAGGGTATGGATGACATATTTCAGCTGAAACCACAGGCTAGAAGTAGGCAATATTTGAAGAGAATAGAGCAGAGCAAATGTAGAGGGACCTGATCCCTTCTGGGGTGCCTTCTGCTTGAGCAGAGGCTGGGAGGTGGTCAGCTTGGGGGTCTCCTGCAGCCTTGCTAGTCATTCCTCTGACAGCAGTGCTGTGTCGGATACAGCTCTATGTTTAGGATGATAGCAGTGTAGTGTGCCAGGTGGGAAAATTAAAATTACTCTTGCCCAAGCCCACATGGTGTAATGGCAGTCACCTCTAATTAAATAGTTACAAGAAGTTGCTTTCAGGCAGTTTCAGGGCAGCAAGAAAAAGCATGCTCAAAGGTAGGATCAGGCACAGCTGTAGCAATATATCCCTGAGGGCATCTAATGTGCATGGAGTAGAAGTTAAGGGATGTGTCTGAAGAGGTTTAAACCTCTCCTGCAACTTCCCTGTGATCCATTTGGGAAGTATATTATCCTCATTTTTACATTGCCACAGATTTATCCACAAGTTGCAGTAAGATCATCTCTGTTTGTTTTCCTCTACTTTTTTTTTTGTTTGTTCCTGTTTCATAAAAAGAAAACAGGTCTTGCACTGGTGTCATCCAGTAGTTGGTGATGCTTATTCTGCCATGGTGTGTTGGCTGTGTGCTAGGTGGAGTTGGTTGTGCCGGGGACAGTTGTGTATTGGAGACTCCACACCTACACTGGTGATGGAGGATGCTGCACGGGGAGCGCGGCTGGGGCTCTGCGGTGCTGACCTCAGTCTGAGCACCCCATCACTAGGGTAACTGTGAGTAGTAGGGGAACTAGTGCTTCTGATAGTAAGAGACAGTTATGTGCGTCAGGTACCAAAACTGAGAATCTGTATGGGTGTTACATGCTCGGAGAGCATGAAACACGCGCTTTGCTCTGTGCATCCCTTTGCCATGCTCCAGCAGCTCCTTCTCACGCACAGACCCAGCTCGGGGCACAGACCCACGTTGCTGTGCAGCTGCGGCAGTTGGCCGATTGCAGCGAGGTGCGAAGGCATCTTAGGCTGCCGTCCGTGCCAAGCACTGCGCGCTGCGGTCCCTCCCGCAACGGCTTCTCTAACCCCCTGCAGCGACAGCAGGTCTCGCTTGAAACCGTTTCAGAGCCACAGATGACATGGAGAATCAGGCGTCTGACATTTGCGAGGAGATTGAAATGATTCACTGTTCTCAAAGATACACTGCTCGGGGAGACCCCCACTGCTGTTAGTGCTGCTAACTTTTTTATTTTTTATTTTTTTTTCCATCCTAAATACTGTGGAATATTGTATTCTTTTGGAAGATTATAGCTTGGAAAGCATCTCCTGCACCTCTTTGGTGAGGCTGCAGTGATCTCTTGATCTGAAAATGTGTGTGATTTGGATGATGGCTATTTTACTAACTCTGTGCTGTCAGAGGAGTAATCTGAAGGCAGTCGCTCTTTCCAAAGAAGAGCATGGATTTAGCAGCCAGACTAGTGTAAGCCAGAGAGGGCCATGGGATAAAACAACCTCCCTGGCATAATGCCTGTGTTTGTGCCTCCGTGTCCTTGTCCTGTGCCATGTCCCTGGGGCTGGTCTGGCCTGCCTTGTGCCTGAGCAAGAGGTCTCGGGGCAAAATGTTGACCAAGAAGGCTGACCAGCTGAAAAAGCAGGAGGGACTGTTTGTTGTATTTCAGATAATTTATTTTTTTATATAAATATGAGGTGGAGATGGTGCTAGGGGATGAAGTTATGGAGAAGTGTTTAGACTCTTGTAAAGGATGGTGAACAGGACGAAAAGGTTTGCAGTGTGCAGACAAAACCAGTATCCTCACTCTTTCTGGAAAGTATGAGGAGCTGCCCTCTCTCTTGCAAGTTGTATTAAATAAGGTAATGAGTAATTCAATTTATTGTTGGTTTCTGTGCACCCCTGTTGCATGCCTGTGGATCTCACAAGGCCCAAAGCATGTAGTGAAGATGAGGTTGCTGTAAGGCTCTGCACTAGCATTAACAATTGCAGCACTTGCTTGTCACGAGGTATCAAGGCTCTGCGTGGTGCTGGCGATCACCATCCTGCCTGCAGCCCACCGCTCTCCCAGGGCAGAGGCCCCTGCGCATCCCCTCAGGAATCACCTTAGCTGCTGGAGTGGCACTTTTCTCAGTTGCAAACCACGCTGGGTTTAAAAGCAAGACTTGTATCAGGTTTTTAAGAACAGAGCTGATTTAAAAAAAGACAGAGTTTCTTTAAGGTTTCTTTAACCCCATTAACACAGCTGTTAAGAACATAACCACCAGACTGTGTTTATTTTTTGTGGGAATTCTTGGCAATCACTCAAGGGATGCTGTTTCCCCCACTTATTTGCTTCTCCCTCCACTAGAGGCAGAAATTCGGCTTTTTCTCCACCAAAGCGAGTAGGAAAGCTGCCATCAGGGCTCTCTGCTCAAGTCACAGGAGTAGCAAGAAATGAATCGCTTTGTTATGAGATCCAAATCGGGTGGCCCTGATCCCTTAGTAGGGTGTCCGTAAGAAGATGAACAATTTGTTTTTTACACTCTGAGCACAGAGATGTATCTGACCTGTGATTGCAGCATATACAGTTACTGTATGTGTCCACCTCTCTTAAGCTGTGACGCAAAATGTTTGCGCAAACACTAATGTGACTCTTCCCCTTCCCCCTTTCCCCCAGTTTCTTGGCATATCGAAGTTGAGTCTTTTGCTGAACTTCTAGCAGGTCCTCACATAAATGTCAACAGACTCAAAGCCGCACAAAACCCTTCAATCTCTCTCTGTTGGTAGAACAGAACATGCACAGAGAGTGAAAAAGCATGAGTTTTAATCAATGAAAACCTTTCTAGCCATTTTTCTATACACAGAAGTTAATTTTCAAAGTGTCTTAATACTCTCCTTCACCTTGACAGCCTCATCTTTCACCAGTTTTGACTCTAGTCACTGTGTAAGCCAAAACTGGAAGCAAACACACTTTTACTATTTCTCCCCCCCCCCTTTTCTTTTTTTAACGTGCTGTGTATTGGGTGGACAGTAATATTATCTTATAAATGTGTTAGTTTTTCTATCAGTTTCCTGTGGTTTTTTTTAACATGGAAAATAGCTGTTTATTTATGGACTTTAATGCACACTATTGGCTCAGAGGGTAGAAACTAATCTGAAAATGTGTGGCTTGTAAAAGAAACACAATAAAAATATCGAATACTCTTAATTTTTCAGCACCTAAGGACAGATATTGGTAAGGATGGGGTTAAATATGCTCTAACATAATTTATTTCTTGTTAATTTTTCTGACATCAAAGAGGGTGAAACAATCCCACCCTTAAAATGCTGCGAGAAAACTATTTTTCTTATTATTCATAAGTTTTTAGAATAAGTATAGGTGGAAAATGAATGAACAGGGCTTAATTTCATCTTTAGTTCCATTATTTTATATATCCTTAAGCTAGCTGTCTAATACTCTATTTAAAATGTGTCTTACTCAGAAGAGGTATAAGGCTTTGAAAGAGGTACGGTTCTGCACGGAGTTTCCCCATTCATAATCAGGTGTTGAGGATGTGGTTTCCCCCCACGTGCTGCTGCCTTCATTAGTAAGTATGGATTTAGGACTGCTGTGAAAGGTTAGGCTAAATTGTCTATTGCAGTTCAGCAGCTTGAACAACCTTAGGAAATGAAAGTCTCTTAACCTTAGTACAGCAGTGATATGAGTTAATGGTGCTGTTATCACCTTATAATAACGCAACTGCATGTGAAGTAAGTTGTCCATAGGCCATTGTTTCCTGCAGAGATGATGGCTCGCGGTAACGCAGCCCAATGGGCAATCTCAAGAGAAACTGTCTGAGATCTTAAAAAGGGCCAGTCAATTAATTTGTTCCATCCCTGCAGGTCAGGAGAAAGATAAAATCACTGCTGTTTACAGCTGATTGTCTCATATAAAATATAATTATTTTAAACGTTCAGCTACGTTTTCCATGTGGTGTGCTGGGGCCAGGCCACGCGCTCTCCACTGGCACCAGTTGGGGTTGGGAATGTCAACTCTGCGGCACGCTGAAACCTTGCACTTGCAGCTTGTAGGAAAAAAGTTTCTTGCCCTTTGAGTCTCATACTATTGGATCCTGCGTGTACGTCAGTCCCCATGCTGTTCTCTTCTCCTTCTGGTATTTTTCGCAATATCTTGCCGCTTACCCGCTCGCTGTTTCGTGCGCGGTTAGTGGCGGCGCTCCGATGGCTCGCGTTTTATGTCCACGCAGTTCTAGCGTTCCCTTACCATATGGTCATCCTGATGTTACCATTTGCCTCAATCATCCTTTTTGTAGCTGCTTGAACATCTTAATTGATCTCATGAGCTATGTTAAAGATTTATAACAGACGTCGGTGTAATTCATTTCACAAGCACGTAACTATGCCTTTCCATCTGATTGGGCATCCACACCTCTCTCTCATAAAAATGTACGCAAAGCATGGTCTTTTGTCTCCGTAGTAAAATAATGGCTGTCTTGAAGGATATTAGAAACCTTGTACCACTCTACGACAGCCAAAAGGATAAGCTGTGGACTCAGTTGTTACTAGTAAGATGCTCTCCACTCTCTCTTAAATAATACCTCAAATGTGAGAACTTTTCCCTTCTTCACTAGTAATGGAGATGGTAAAACTTTTTTTTTTAATAAGATTCAAAGCCATGTGTTGATAATATTGTTAAGCTGAAATGCATATATCGGAATGGCAATGGTGCCAGGAACTGCTTTTGGCCAGGCCTGTGTTTCTTAGTATATGCGACAGAGGCATGTGCAATTAATGATGTTGGCAAAAGGAGCAGTGTAGAAAGAGCACGCAAAATGAGAGGTTTGATGGTTTCTGCGAAGTACTGTGCCCATCTTTTCATGCAGAAAATGAGTAAACCATTACTCTACATATGATCGGAGCATAGCATAACACTTTTTTTGATGGGGTTTGTCAGAGAGCATTCAGTAGAAGCTGTATATTAGAAGATAAATTTCATCACGCAGTAAAGAAAAGATGTCTAAGGGGAGATAGGAAAAAGATAGGAAGCATCCTTCATGCCATTAGAGGGGTGGAGTTTTGAGTGTAAACGAGAGCCAAATCTGTCTTAGAGAGAATTTTTTGGTTTTCTACATCAGGATATCCAACCGTGGTCTAATTGTTGAAAATTATCTTTGGCCAGAGACTTTTCTGAGGAGCTGTAGTCTGTGTGACTTTCTTTTTCACCGGTATGACCGTATGCTTCAGCTAAAAACCTTATTTTCTTTCAGCTTTATTGTTGATAAGAGGGGAAGTGGCAATCTGATACCCACGTGTGCTTTTTCAGTAGGACCTCTGTGCAACGGTGCCTGGTCACCTTTAGCTCTGAACTGGCCAGACTGCTCATCAAAACCAGTCCGATGCAAAAATTGTCTTAGAAATATCCAGAGGAAAAGATGGATGCATGCTACCCATTTACCTAGGTATCCCTTTGCTAATAGTCTTCCATTGTCTTTCACTCCCTTCTCCTCTTTGTGGTATGAACAATTTGAATGTTGCTCTGTGTCCATGAAGACAGTTCGCATTTTTTTGAGGTTTTAATGTTGTCTGATGTCCCCCTTTTCAGGATATGGTCATCTAGCTGTAGCTTCTTTCTAATCTGTGGTATCTGTACTAGGCTGAACCACTGCTGGTCTCAAATGCCTTGTATTTCTTTTGGGAAACTGATGTCACTTTAGTAGGAAGATCAAAGTACTCAAATTCTTTGTGTTACAGATGGGATCAGGATGAGGCCACAAACCTGTGCTTCAATTCTGTCCCTTGTAAAATGGAATAAAACTACATATCAAAGGGATTGTAAATAAAGTTAAGCTTGTTTCTAATTTCAGCAAGTTTAATTAATCTTCCTAACATATTTGAATAGTCACAAAAAAAATGTATAATGTGTTTGTTAATTTTTTTCCTAAAAGATGGATTCAACCTTTGGTCATGGAACTTCATGTAGCATGGTCAAAGTTGGAAAGAATTAGTTTTCTTCTGGGGAGTACAGAGTAACATTTATTTTTTTTGAGATACATGTTGCTATTTTTCTCCAGTTCCAAGTACTTCCATTTTTAGATGTTTGTGGAGATGAATAACAAGATTGACATTCAGGCTTGTCATCCAATAAAAGGAGGTCTCTTAACTGTATGAAAGTCGAGAGATTACCTCTGGATTCTTCAATCCTGCTCCTCATCTCCCCAAAACGTACATGACTCCAGAAAATGTTCCATACCATGTGGCCAGTCCTTTGGGGACAGAAACAGTGAATTTATTCCCTGGGTAGTTATACCCTGGGAGAGGGTCCAATGGAATGAAAGGAAGGTGTTTCATAGGTAACCAACATCTTTATATAGTCTTCTATTCTACTTGGAAAACACTGAAGGAAAAATCTTCCCTGAGTTTGTGTCAAATAAAACACATGAAGTAAATATGTAAAAAGAAAATAAACCCAGCTTCAAGAGAATCCATAAAATCACAGAAGAAAGCAAGCAATAAATGTGTGTGTTCACCTTGGCAATACAGTGTGGTTGTGTGTTGTCCATCACTTCAACCTCCTCCAAGGAAACTGCATGGGGGACTGGAGGCTGAACACAGATACTTGGAAACAGAGTGAACCCCAGCACCAGGCCTGTGTTTGTACATAACACTGAAACAGCTGGTTTGGATTTTAAAAATTCTATTTTTATTAGAACACTGACTCTTGTTTATCGTTATTGATTTTATTGGGTTATTATTGACTGACTGCACCCCATGGGCCTATTAGTGAAGTGCTAGTAAAGCATTAAAGGAAGACTTAGGCTTTTCTGTGCTTTGTACTTACAACATGCGCTTTTATCGGTGATTTTTAGCCAGCTGCCTAACTGCAAACATGGGCAGTCTCACCCACCCGAGGTTGAAAGGGGGACAAGAAAGGAAAGAATTTTCTATTTTTTTTTTCTACCTATGGAAAAACAAAACAATGTTTTAAGGTTATTTCATTGTTTTGTTTGACTAATTTTAAATCTGTGGGAAATATTTGCATCTTTCTCATCTCACTAAGACTTCTGTCTGATATTAGAAATACAAACTCATCAGTCTTACAAAAAAATAATAAAGAATCTGCAGTAACTTTTATATGCTATTTGATCTTTCTGGATGGAAAGGGAAATTTATTTTCTTATTAATATGAATGAAATGATACATAACATTGAGTTAAACCTAGATGAGAGTGGGTGAACTCTGCTTGAACATTAAAGTCTACAGGCCATCTTAATGAAATTTTAGATAGTATTGACTGCTCTCTCCTAAGATAGTGTGTCTCCCCATAGCAGTATAACCTCCTGATGGTCTTACTGATCCAAATAATCTTTCACCTTTCCTTTTGGTATTCTTCTTTTTCCTCTTCTGTGCTTCAAAGAAATCATCTTTTTTTGTATATCCCAATTAAGGGTTATGGACTGGCTTTAATGAACTGTAGAAGCATCAGTAGAAGAGGCACAGAGGAAGCAGTCAAAGCCATTGTCACCTCTGGGAAGACTTACAAACTACTGGGAAGGACCAACAAAATTAAAGGATGCGTTATCTGTGCCTGCAGGGGGACAGCTGACGCCAAAGTGTCAGTCCATAAAGTTGCAAGAACTTCTTCCCTTTTGGGTCGGGGCGAAGCAGAATGGAGAGTTAAAGGGCAACACAGGGGTCCTGAAGAAATGAAAGAGTCCAGCAGCTTAGGGAAGCAGTGGAAGTGTCATGGCATCAGATCCATGATGAATGCCCATACTCCAAACAGAAACAAGAATTTAAATGTCCCCAAAACTACAAGCAGAAAGATGGGGATGGCAAAGAGGCCTCAAACAGGTCCTCTTTTCTGTTAACGTCAGCTTGCTGCTGCTCCTGACTGCTAAGAATATCTGTTACGTGATAACAGCAATGACACAAAAATGAGAGACTTCTGCTCCTCTGTAAGAGCAAGAAAGTCACCATACATTAATTATAAAAGTAATATTTTTCTCTGTCAAACCTACTGCTGTGAGTAGTAATGCCTTCCCCTGAAAGCTGTCATAAAGTAAAAACAGGGACAGAGAGATGACTCTGCCGAGCAACATCAAGCTGAACTAATGGGCAAACTTTATTCTGTTTTGAACAGAACATCTTTGTGGGAACGATAAGAAAATAGCATCTAGCATTGAACACACTGATATGCAAGGGTAAGGCATAGCAATGGTCAGGTGTCCATCTTCTTCACCGAAAGGGTTATCACACACTGGAACAGGCTGCCCAGGGAGGTGGTGGAGTCACCATCCCTGGCTGTGTTTAAGAGACGGGTGGATGAGGTGCTGAAAGATATGGTTTAGTGGTGGACAGATACGGTTGGACTGGATGATCTCTAAGGTCTTTTCCAACCTAGTGATTCTATGATTCTATGATCAGTGTTAAAACTGCAAATTAAATGGATTTATGGCATTGTCTCTCCCAGAAGGTAGAGCCAAACTCACCAAAGAGATATTTGTACTTACCTCTGCTGTGAGCCCTGAGGGCAGAAAGGGTCGTGTGATCAGGGCAGAAAAGTGGTGCTGAAAATCATCTGGGGTCTGAACTATAGGCAGAAGAAAAACACGCATTCTAACTGCAAATCAAAGCTAAGTTTGTCAAAATGATCTTAGTGCAGGTTCAGCTCACAAAGGAGGCTGTTTTCCACTTTCAGCCAATCTAACGTGTGAATGTGTCATTAAATGCAGGAAGTATACTGGTAACTTTGTTCAGTTATGAACACTATTTTATTTAAAAAGCAATCTAATTTTGGTTTTGAATTTCACGATGGGTGCAGCAGATAGCAGCCAGGCATCAACAGTTACCATTTAATTTGCTGGTACAATCAAACAGCTAGACGCTCTTACAATTGACTGTGCCCACAATTTTGTGCTTCACTGCAGGTGCAAAATCGCGGATGCGAAATCAGAGCACAACTTGATGATCAGATAAAAATTTGGTCCATTACCGTTTGAAAGCCTTTAACTTCTGTCTGTCATGTAAAATACAATATTTTGGATTTTTTTCACAATTGGACCCGCTCAAAATTTACTCTTGTGGATAAATTATCCACCTGTAAGCAGATGCTGTATTTATACTCTAAAACTGAATGCAAATAAAAAGTTACAGTACTTTAAATAAACTTTTTTTTTTAAAGCATTTATCTAACCTGCCCAAAACTAACAAATTAACTTGTTGTTCCACTTATCCCAGATAAACTGGTGTGGTGGTTTGGGAGTTTGTTTTGTTTAAAGCTTTTTTTAACACGGTATACAAATAGTGCTTAAAATAAAAAATCCTGTTGTGGAAAGAAATATTGTAAAAGGGTTTGGTTTTTTTGTTTTGTTTTTTTTAATAATATCCATCCTAGAAACCTATGAGTATTATGCAAATTGGATGTTATATCTGATGAAACCAATATTAACAAATGTTTTGATGACACAGTATATACACTTATGCGTCGTTCAGTAGCAGCAATATTGCAGAGAAGTCATTGACCTGTGTGCAATAAGAAACTCATGCACTTCTGACCAAGTCAGACACATTTCTATCTGGCCAAATTCAGCAAACCATACTCCTGTGCTAGCCAAGCAATACAAATCAGTGACTACCTCCTTCTATGATTGAAGTGATTATTATTATATTAGATAAATGCCAAATATTCTAGCTATAAATCAAGCTGTTGGTACTATTTAGGTTTACAGTAGCTAATTAGCTATTTCTGGATAGTGGTAACCAGGATTTCCCAACTAGTCGTCTTCACAAAACTAGTACTTGGAGAAAGGCTTTTACTTTTATAAATTAAGATTAACACTGTATTTTTGATAACTATAAAAAGGCACAATATTTTTCTCCAGCAATATTTTACTTTCAGTACTGAAACAGAGGACCAAGTCATTGATCTAACTCTTCTCATTCATATGTAATTCATATCCCCTTCTTTATTTTGGAACGATTCCAGAGAAAGACCATGAAGATGCTCAGAGGGTTGGAGCACCTCTCCTGTGATGAAAGGCTGAGAGAGTTGGGCTTGTTCAGCCTGGAGAAGGCTCCGGGGAGACGTTATTGCAGCCTTCTGGTACCTGAAGGGGTACAAGGAAGCTGGGGGGGACTTTTCGCAAGGGCCTGTAGTGACAGGACAAGGGGTAACGGGTTTAAATTGAAAGTGGGGAGGTTTAGATTAGATATCAGGAAGAAATTCTTCCCAGTGAAGAGTGGTGAGACACAGGGACAGGTTGCCCAGAGAAGCTGTGGATGCCCCATCCCTGGGAGTGTCCAAGGCCAGGCTGGATGAGGCTTGGAGCACCCTGGTCTAGTGGAAGGTGTCCCTGCCCATGGCAGGGGGTGGGACTGGGTGGGCTTTAAGGTCCCTTCCAACACAAACCATTCTGTGATTCTATATGAAGGGACACTGTATGCTTGCACTGATGAGAGAGAGACCAGAGATAATTGGCATAGTTAATGCCTCTACACTGTGCTGTGTATTACAATATGCTTTGGGATGATGTGGGACAACATTTGATCTGAGTTAAAAAAGCTATAAGCAAAGATGTAGTCTGGATGTTTATTTTATGCCTTGTTTCTTTTTGCATCAGTATCCCCAAAATATAGTGGGTTTTTTTTCTTTTCTCTGAAGTTGAGATTGCATTATTGTACAAAAGGGTGGAAACACTACTATAATGTTCCGTACCCTCCCCATCCAAAAGTTCCTGGGGATGGCGAATAGACTATCAAAAGCAAGTCTAGACCTGTTGCACTAATGGTTCTCAGAAATATGTTGGAGTGAAAATTTCTAGGCTGTGGCCTACAATGAGACAAAATATGACCTTTGCAGGATCTAGTATTCTCCTTCTTAATGCCTGCTCTTCTGCAGATTCCTTTCTGAAAGTAGCCCGTTCTGGAGTTAAAGGAAGAAGACTCCCAAGAGCGATGCTCCTTTGATGTTGCTCATCAGTTTTTCCTCTGGTCCTACTCTTATCTCTACCAAAACCACTCAAATTTTTAGTGAGCACTGAGAGATTTTTTTGTTTTTAATGACTGCTCTTCCCTTAAAACAACAAACAAGCAACCCAACAGTAAAGGTGCAGGAGAACTTGTGGTTTTTTTCTACTTTCTTCTTTTTCTACTTTTTTTTTTCATATCACATTCCTTCTAATTACCCCCAAATACTTTTCCCAGTCCCTTGTGTTCTTTTGTATTTTTTTTTATCCCTGTTCCTTTATTAATTCTTCTTCCTCGCATTATTTTTCTATTCACTCCTCTCTAGTTGTTGCCAGTTTTAACAGTCCATGATTTCAGATGGAAAATCTGTCGCCAGAGCCCCTCCTCCACTAACATTAATGGCCACTCTAGAAAGCCTGCCCTGCCCTCCGTCATCTAATTTCAGACACTGAGGGGACAGACGAAACAGATGGTTGGCACAGGGAAGGATGATTCACTGCTTGAAATCATGGTGCAACATTTCTGAAATTGGTGAGGGAGAAGGAGGTCTGACATTTGACAGAGCTGTGTAAAAATTGCCTGATCCAGACAAAGTTCAGACTAATCACTTGACTGTTATTTTCCAGATGTACTGATCATATGACTGTAATTATAAAGATTATATTGACAATACAGCGTTTCCCAAACATGCTGTACTCATTCTTAACAAAATGATTCTCCCTCAAGATGTTCAGGTCAGACTGATGTGGTGAATTGCGAGTGTGTTGCCATTTATTCATCCTTGAGGGTTTTTTTTTTTTTTTTAAGTCGGTTCATTCATCTCTCTTCCAGTTACTGAAGTTTGTGTGTTTTCAGGTACACACAATCAATAAAGCTGAGCCATAAATTTGAGCACTTACTTTCAGGCAGATTTCTTCATAAATTGGACTAAAGTGGCAAGCTTTTAAACAAAAAGAACAGAAATAAGCAAGGAAGATTGCAGAGAAGTAGTTTTTTGGCATGTGTCTGATGGAAGTTAAAGGAATTAGTGCAGTCATGGAAATACATGTGTATAAAGAGGGTAAATCCCCAGTATAATTGTGACTGCACAGATTCTCTGGATAAAGTTTATAGTTCTCAAAATTGGGCAAGTATCCATAGCATGGAATTCTTACTGACTCTTTAAGTAGCTGCTTGCTGCTGTCCACAACTTCTTGCTTCTGCCTGCTTTGGATGTCTCCTTCATGGCACCTTCAGTCACGCTTTGCACTGAGCATCCTTGTAGCAGAGCAGTAGATTTCATGTAAAACCTCTTAATCAGTGAAGGCATGGTAATCTTGAGTGCTGGGGTGAGAATTTCTGTAACTGCCATAAAAGCCAGACCCCTAACCGCATGAGTTGAAAAATGGCTTAGGAGCTAGAATAAGTGGATGAACTTTAGATGAGGTGTTAATTTTTTGGGTGTTCTTGAGAAATTCCAAATTCTGGCTCACCCTTGATGTCGATTGAAATGTTTAAACGTTGAGCTTGGTGAAGTCGCTTATAATTATGTCTTGCTAATTTTTATGAATTTCGGGGGTAGCTTTCCAAATGTTCTCAGCCTTCTGCTGCTCATATTGCTCTAAGCACGTCTTCAAATCTCGCTACTTATTTAGATATCAAAGTGGTAACTGAAATATTCTTAAAAGTCAATGGAGTTCCTATTTAACACTTGAAAATTAGGCCTTGGTTCACTTTATCATACTGAAATTGATTGTGAAGGAGAGAAGTGGTGGAAGATCTTGATTCGTAGTTTTCAATTACTTGAGTTTAACTCCTTTGAATCATATGGCTAAAAGTAATCCCTAGCTACTATGGCTAGGTATGCTAAAAATGGACAAAAATATAGATAATCATCTATGTTTTCTCAGCTGAAAGATATATTATCTCAGATAAAATTAACACCTGGTGATCTTCAAACGTGAAGGTTGTGTTTCCCAATGGATTTGGATGTCTCCAACTCCCTGAGAACAGAGAATAAGTCTGGGGGAAAAAAAAAAAAGGAGCTGGAAAGTATGAAGCTAGGTGAAAATATAACATCTTACAGAAAATCTGAGGAGCAGGAGACAGACTGTGAGCATCTCCAAACAGTGAAGAGCAGAAACATGGGCAAGACTTTTTAAACAAACCTTTCAGTACCAACTATTAAACTTGTAGGCTGAGGTCTTCTGTGAAATAAAGACGATAGAGCCTTTCTTCTATTCCTGGACATGAGGACCCTTTCCTCTGGAGGAGAGTGGGTGGTGTTAGTGAGTAGAAATCTGGAAGACCAAGTGGAACCTGCCTATGGAAATCCCCACACACACCAGACCTCATCATGGTCCATGGCAGGTGCCCAGTACAGTTTAAAGCTGTCTTGCATTTATTTGATTCTCACCTATGTAGTTAAGAGTCTGAGTCCATGTAATTACTTTAGAAAATTCTGGTCTTAACGACTTATTGAAGAGTTAAAGAATTTAAGGCGAGTAGCTTTAAGTCAACAAGAAGTTGTGGGAAGGAATTCGGTAACCCTTACATAGGAGCTTTAGTTGATTTAAAATAGTACTGAAACAATTTAAATGCAATATTTCTTGTACTAGTTTTCTGACTGAAAACCTGCATAGTTTATGTTCACAAAGCACTATTTATTTTATTTCCCCCCCTCCCATATCTAAATGTTGTGGTTTGGATTTTCTAGCAAACTAGTAGCTAGATTGTGCTCCAGACCAGGATACCTCATACAATTTAGGTGTGTGAGATCTAGTCAATGTAATAAATGGAGCTGAGAAAACAATTCAGAATAGCTGAAGCCAAGTACCTGCATTTAACCTTCTGTGAATGCTTTTTTCACTGCTTGAAATCCATTGACTCCCTCTTTTTTGACCATGATGGATATGTCAAAGTGATACCCAGTGAACAGGCCAGCATCAAAATACTGGTGCCTTCACCTGGTAGCTGAATTTCTCCTTGTGTCTGTCATTGCTCAGCATTTTCCGTTCTCCCAAGATTAAAAAAATGGACCCTTGGCAGCAGGGAGAATTAACTTTCAAAGGGTTAGGAGTATGAGGACCTGCTTCAGGACAGGGACCAACTGCAGCACCCTATGAGAAATTGCTTCTTTTTATTTAAATCTTTTTGGCTTGAAAATGTCTTTGAAATGAAGGTAATTGAAGTTGTAATACCAAACCCCTAAATTCCTCATTATTATGGTGTAATTGACGGGAAAGTCTGAGAAGTTAAAAAAGAAAAATATTTACTTTCATGCATTTAACTTTTTTTTATGTGATGCTGGTCCAAAATCACCAAAATAACTCATGATACTTTATATATACATATGAATGTATATGTGTGTGTATATAACGGGACATTTTTTTAAAATGTAGGTTTCTTAGTCTCCCAAAAATGAGCTGTCTTGAAGCTTATGGAAAAGCCACAGAGATGCTTTTGTCCTTTCCCACCAATCTAAAACTTCAAAAGCCAGATAGGACTTTACATGAAACATAACAATGATTTTAATCTCTCAGTAGATTCTGTGATCCTTTACTATCTGATCCTACTGAATTTGATAAATAAAGAATTTTTTTTTTCTTCCCAGCCCTTGTCTGTCTGAATGAAAGTTCTGAATAAACACTCCTAATTTCATGGTCTCAGTAAAAAACAGAGGAGAGGAAGGCAAATGACAAGTGTAGATGAGAAAAAACTCATACAATTTGGTTTGGCAGCACTTAGCTGAGAATTTATGAAAGTCTGGTTTTCTTTCTAGGAATAATCATAACTCCTTTTTTCTTTAAAAACTATTTTAAAGGTTATTATTGCACTTTCACATTTATGACTTGATTGGGTTTATTTCTCATTATAGGCAAATGTTAATACAACTTTGGCTACATTCAAGCCTTTAAACTGAAAGGAACTGTCACAAAATTATTCATTGCATTAAAAAGGTACAAGTTTGTTGTGATTTGTCTATATTGAGAATTTTACCCTATTCTGACATATATAGACATATATATGTAGCCTTTTAATACCATTTGATATAGCTTTCCATTTCTGAAAGTATATACATAATTTGATCAATTATAGAAATGTATCATTTATGAGAGTTGGCAAATAGTTGGCAAGTCTGTTCTTGATTATCAGAAAACTATAGATAAGTCTGAATTTCAGAATGATTGGTAAGCAAGACATTTTTAAGAGAAGATGCCAAATTTGCAGGAAGTGTGCATTGCAAGTAATTTAAGCAGCTCAGACTAACCACAGTTGGCTTGAATGTTACTTTGGCAGTTACTTTGGCAAAGAGAAAAATATTTTCTATATGGTTTGGAGGATACTTGTAGAAATAGAAACTTCATATATCTAGAAGTCATGTATATGGTGGTGTTTCTTCAAGAACTTGTACAAGGCCGTCATAAGTAGCTAGGAAAAAATGAGTGCTTGATATTTCTCTTATGGCTGAATATCAGCTGGTACCAGGCATTTGCTTAAAAAAAAAAAAAAAATCCGACCCCCCACCTCCCACCCCCCCATTAAAAGTGAAGAAGAGGGGTTGGTAAAACTATTGGCTCACATATTAGTAGTAAAAGCAGTGTCCTGTATGGACTCTTTATGGCAGGTAAGCAATACTTTATATTTGCTAGCTTTTTCTTCAGTTAATTTTGGACAACTCACAAACTGGACTCTGTTACCAAACTTTTTTCATTTGTCATCAAAATAAGTACATTTTAGTATTCATTTCAAGATCAAAATCAGCTTCAACAGCCAGTAACAGTTTAACACAGGAAAGATTATGAAGGAGTAATATAACTAGATGTCAGTTTTCTGAAAGGAAATCTAGATCAATGTATAAATTGGAGACAAGAACTGGTGGTTTTATAGAAATTTTTTGATCAATTGTGGTTCCCTCTTCACCTTTGTTTAGAAATAGCAATTGACAAGAAAAGAGCATGACCTCGTATGCTGACTCTGGGGAAAATCTGTGTCTTCATGGGACCACTGAAAAAAAATGCACCATGGGGTTTTTAGGTACTGCAGTGCTCAGCAGCAACTTCATTTTACAGCTCTGCCAAAAGATGTCACTGGACACCCAGCACCCTGCCAGGGTAGCTGCTCCACCGGGCATGGGGAACCCTGCCAAACTGCACACATCCTACCCGGCCAAAAGGCTTTTCCTCAAAAGCCTGTTTCTTGGGCACAGCATAGCCTGACCTTAGCTTCCGAGATCAGGGTTGTACCATGGTATGGCTGGAGCTCTTTCCCATTTCATGGGCTATTTCTCAATCTTGTAGAGGAGAACTTTGTTCAGATTCAGGCTTTAGAGCTTGTGCTGTGTAACAAACCGAAATGCCCACAGAAGCCGAACTGGAAAACGGAGCGAAGGAATAGTAATACAATCAGATGAGGTCATAATATTTCTGTGTATTTAAGTATTCCTTCCTTTTTGAGTTAAATACCCTGTTGGATTTGCTCATCCTATTCACTGCAGAAAAGCCAAGTTAATAACTCAAATGCAAATAAACAAAAAAAAAAAAAAATTAAAGGGATTTCCACAACAAGCCCAAAAATCTGTTTCACATCCCTCACTCAATACTACTGTTAGCTGTAAACGTGCTTTTTCCTCTGTGTGGGCAGTGAATTGGCAGATGCTACGGGACTTCAGGGTGCAATGTCAGGTGCTATTTCAACAGTCAGTCTTTCACAAGCACGAGGGTGGATCCTTGCAGAGGGTACCGACCTCTGAATTAGGGACCTGGTGGCAGTGTTAATGCCCTTATTGTTGCTGCTCTCTGAATGGGGAAAATAATGCCTCCCAAAGATGTGCTGCCTATTTTGGTTAATCGATGCCTGACCACAAACTGCTTAATAAATAAGTTCTGTCTGGAAAATATTATTCCCTGAAATCATGTCTGAATTACACAAAAGTCAAATTAAGTAATTGAGAAAGCATCTGCTGTGTGGAAGGATGTTTGTTTGTTTGTTTGTCCTGTGTTTTGTGGGGTTTTTTGGTTTACCGGGACAATCACTACAGCATCTGTCTGGGAGGAGGTTTGTTTTCAGAATCACAGTGCAAAACTTGAGATGAGGGAGTATTACAAAGAAATGGCAAGTCTTTCAAACGAAGGCTACAAATAAGTTTGCAGCTTTCTTCTGTCTTTGGTAAATTACCCAAGTGAGGCCAAATCACATTCCTAAAGACAGTCCCCTGGCATCCTTCAATAAACAGATTTTGCCCTGTGTATAAAATGTTTAGCTCAGTGCTTTATGAAGTAAAGGTCATCTGAACAGAGATGTTGCAATAAAGGGCTGCCTGAAAGTGCTTCCACTGAGTGTGAATAGCAGCAATATTGCCTTGAAACCTCTGTGTTAATTGATTAAACTCCCAACAAACTAATTTTAATTAGCCATACTAGGTTAACTTTATTCTTTCTTTTTATGATTCCAAAGGTTTGTTAATGGTACATGTACAACCCCAGTTATTTATTACCAAAAAATATTAAGGTATTATAGAGAAATATGAATGCTATAGAAACTCTGACTTTTTTACATGTGAATTTGTTTTAAAATGAACCTGCTTTCAGCTGGTGGGTGAAAGAACAACCACCTTTTTCCATTGTTGCTGGCCCTTGACATTCACACATTTTACACCCTCAAATTGCTCCTAAACCTGGTATCACTCTTGGACCTCTTAGGAAACAGGGTGCATGCAGTCCTTCTGCACTTCTCATTTATGGCTGATTGTAACAGTCCTTAAGGATTATGAGCACACGCAGGTATTTATGTAGCAGATATGTTCTAAGAAGGGCTAAGGAGCCTGGTAACTAATTATTCACCCCATTGCTGGTCCACAATTTCAGTGTCACTGCAGTGTGGTTCTCTCACAGAGCTAAAATTTCTACAGACACAGATGTGGAAATGTGCTGTTTCTTTACCTGGTTGCTGGAAGGTAGCAAAGAGAAGGATGCATGTTGTGTCTGGAGCACGTTTTGTGATCATGGTGCTCCTGCCTCTGATATTGCCCTTCCAGGTGATTGTGAACATATTGTCCCCTTCTGGGTCCGTGTCTTTCCATGCTGGGTTGGAGAAATTGTACTTGTGTCTTCAATTCTGAACTGTTTTGATCTACTGACAAAATGTGCTACAGAAGCAGCACGTTGGTCTGTTTATGGTGATAAGCCATGCGTTTTTTTTTTTTTAAAGGCAGTATCACTAATTTTATGTTAAATAGATGCATTTGAAAGTGTTGTAGGAACTTGGCAGGAGCCATTGTTTTATGTAGAGGTAAGAGATGACAGATGTGGTGGGTCTGGCACTGGGTATAGCCCTGTAATGCTGGGCACCAGCCTTGAACTCTCTGAGCTTGGAGGCACTGATGCCTCCTGGGGAGACAAGGTAGCCGTGACTGGCTGATTGCCCGTATCTTCATACTGTATATAGTGGAAGCTCCGTGCTGCCCATGATTCTTCTAGGCCCAGAAACTGTTTCTTCATGAAAGGTGAAGAACAGGACTTGTCCCAGAGCAGAGCAGAACCTCCCATACCGAGCAGACATCTCGTCCTTGGACTATGGTTGTAATTAACTGCTCCATCACTTCTGCATAAGAAAGGGGCTGTTGCTGAGGTCAAAATCATCTCTTTCCTTTGGGTGTGGAGCGCAAGGAGTAGGCAACAGGAGTATCACATCTTTAAGGTGTTTCAGGTGCATTGTCTGCAGTAAGGATAATAATGACATCATACATAAAACAGCATCACACCACAAGCTCCACCACGTGCCCGCGTATGGTTCATGTCTGTTTTGCAGAGCTCGAACCCATCTGGTTGGGAAGATGATGTGTTAACGAACCGCTTCCCCCTTCTAATACGGGTTTGGGATGGACATTTGCTGGTAGGCACCTGCTGTCAACTACCTGTGTGTGATTTCACAGCTCTGATTGAGGGGGGGGGCAGCTCACGGCATCATGTCCCTGCTGAGGGCTCGCCTGCCCGCTGCTCCAGATGGACCATCACTCTGCACGTCAGCATGCTGGTGCCAGCAAGTTGTCACCAGGCTTCTGGCTCGGGTTACCAGCAGGTACGCGCTGTCGACTGTTGAAACGCTTTAGGGAATCTGAGTTACTAGCAGCAGAAAAAGAAGCCTATTCTGAGACTGTCACTTAATCTGAATTTCAAGGTGTTTGAAAGGAAAAGGGGGGTTGAGGAGGGAGGGAAGCCTCCAACACCATGTCTGCTCTGCACTGCTGTGTGCAGTGGGAATGCCGCTACCAGCTCTGAAGAGGCTCAAAAGTACTTTCAAAACATGGCATGTGGACAAAATAATCTCCGTGCCTCTTCTCCCTGCTTCGATTTCAAATATGTCCCCTACTCCTGCAACAGGGTAATGACCAATTCATTTCATGAGAGCTGGGCTGACAAAATGTTTTGATTAACTAAAATAGCTCTGTTTGTTTAGGTGTTGCAAATTTTGGGCAAAGGTCTCCAACTATCTTTAAATTAGACACCGTAAGAGGTGATGATTGTGCAATACACACTTGGAGCTTCGGTCTGTGAACATTAAATTTATTACAGTACCCTCTGAGCTTGGGTCTCACTTGCCAAATAGGCTAATCTACTAATTCACTTCTAGCTGCTCTCAGAACAAAACCAACTTTCCAACATTTTCCATTTGCAATTGTAATCAAAGGACAAGCAGTGATACAAGAAATGAAGCAATGTGGGTGAAGTAGAACAAAATCATTTAGTGGGCTACTGGAGGAACAATTTAAAATGTTTAAACATGCCAAAAGTCGGGGGTGGGGGGAGGAGGGGTTGAGGGGCGAAGGCCAGAATTCCACTTTGAACAGTGTATCAGAAAATGAGTGAAACTGTAAAGTGCTGATTAGAAATCTAAGTCAAGGGTGTTTTGCTTATTACTTTTCAAATATTTTTTATATATTTAAGGATTTAATGTATCTGAAACCTTGGCAAGGAAGTTCCAGTATTGGAAGCATGATCTAACATGGTACATGTGGTTAACGTGGTTCCTCAGTCCAAGGGGATATCAAGTTTGGATGGTACAGTGAATGAATGTGAGTGTTAATGGGGTTAAAAAGCAACTGATCCAAGATCGGAAAGTATTCTTTGGTAGAAGCAGTGGAGTGGTGAAGAGATTATCACCTGATGGTTGGTTTAGAGAAGCATATTATGGTGAGGACTGGGATTTTGCAGGCTTGTGGGCTGTCTTCAACTGTTGAATTACTTTTTTAAAATAAAATCTACAAAATGTTCCAAAGTTGCTGCTTTTTCTATTTTAATTTAATTTTTGTATTCCCCTGTTGCCCCCCGAAATGTCATACAAACCCCTCCAGCTCTCTTCTCCAGGCTCAATTAAGGCTTTCAGTTCTTATTAGGTTTTGGTATTCATCTGACCTTCCCTGCAGGGTTTCAAGGCTCTGTCCATCCCCCCCTGGCCACTTGCCTTTCCACCAGCAGAACTGTGCTCCCTGCAGGTCTCTCCCAGGCGTGCTACCCACAAGGCATGGCCGCAGTCTCCTCTTGTGATTAAGTCTTGCTCTTAATCGCTGTTGATTAAAGTCAATCGCAAACTGCTTTTATTCTTAGTGTAGAGTCATGCAACTGGTACCTTATATCCTCCAGCCCATAGATGCTGCAAACAATTTGA
This sequence comes from Eurypyga helias, assembly GCF_000690775.1. NCBI lineage: Eukaryota > Metazoa > Chordata > Aves > Eurypygiformes > Eurypygidae > Eurypyga > Eurypyga helias. The sequence continues at coordinate 97,520 of NW_010265029.1, read as the reverse complement.
TGTCCCATCATACCTGCTTTGTAGGGAAAGGGACGCAGAAATAAGTAGGGAAATACACACCAGATCTTTTCCTGGTAGGATTTTTTTGTTGTGTGTGGGTGTTGGGTGTGTTTTTTTCCCCCTAAATATTTTGCTCTAGTTGTGTTTTTGTTGTTAGGTTGTTTTTTTTCCTCTCCTGGGTTTCTTGTACAGGGTAGAAGTCCAACTTTCTGCAACATGATGTGGTCTAGATAAATGAATTCAGATAAGGACAGAAGTAGAGAAAGGGAATGAAGCAGACACAGGAATTTTTAGCTTCTTCAGTCTACCCAAGTGAGGGCTGTGAAGTCCTGTTATGATTTTTATATGAAATTTGGGATGTGGGATTATCACTAGGGAAGGGAAAGACACTTAAATTAGACAGCAGCATTGGTGCCTATTCATCCTGTTCCTTTCCAGCAGTGGGAAGGCTTTGTGCCTGTGTTTCACTAAAGCAAGCAGTTAATACTTACCTGCATAGCTCTTGCAAGGGTAAGAAGAAGAGGCAGCCTTTCTGAGAACACTTTTGTCTCTTCCAGGCTAATTAAAAGCTGCAGAAGTCCATTAAAAATTATGACTGCTTGGGGCAGTCTCAAAGTTTTTATAACTTTTCTTGTTGTATTAGAAATGACAAAGTGAAAGGAGAGAGGAGGAGAGAGGATAAAAAGAAAGTGTTGCCAAATTCTTTTTACCCTTCCTGAACCTTTTCCTGGTCCCAGCCCAGGCACTTCAGTCCAAAGTGTGGCAATAAGTATATACTGTTATTTGAAACAACCAGATGAATGTTTAACTGCTCTGGAGTTTTTCTTATCTGTGTAGTGTTACAAAGGTAAAAAAACCCCATAAATACCCTTGAACAATGAGTTGGAGTTAATGGCCCTGAGCTACATTTGAGCCATCACCTCCTCCCAGATGGCTGTTAATCCTCAGGAGATGTCCTGCGCAGTGCGTATTATTGCTCAAATAGATATTGGATGTCCGAGTGGAGATCAGTGACGAGTGATGTTCCTCAGGGGGTTGGTATTGGGACTGGCACTGTTCAACATCTTTGTCAGTGACATGGACAGTGGGATTGAGTGCACCCTCAGTAAGTTTGCTGATGACACCTAGCTGTGTGGTGTGATGACATGCTGGAAAGAAGAGATGGTATCCAGAGGGACCTTGACAGACTGGAGGGGTTGGACCGTGCCAACCGCATGGGGTTTAGTGAGGCCAAGTGCAAGGTCCTGCAGCTGGGTCAGGGCAATCCCAAGCACAAGTACAGGCTGGGTGGAGAACGGATGGAGAACAGCCCTGAGGAGAAGGACTTGGGGGCACTGGTGGATGAAAAGCTGAACATGAGCC